>NC_079227.1:7634459-7785690 GCF_029633865.1 Lampris incognitus
CCGGTGTAGACGCGGGGGTTTTGTATTCCCTAATTCCACCCTGCTGCCTTGGTGGGGTGTCTGTTGTGTCCATTCTGACCCACGGCTCAGAAAAAAACATGTTACCGTCTAAGAAATAGAAAGATAACGGTTTGCCAAGGAAGAAGGGGCAATTCTCTTACCTTTAGAGGGCATCAGCATCCTCCCAATACCACCATTCTGAGGTTTCATTCCTGAAACAGAGGCAAACCGTCTGTAAGCTTTAGTTATCCAGGTGAGACCAGATTAAATCAAATAAACCACAGATACTCTGACTTTCCAAACAAAGAGAAGCGTCACCATTGGGTTGTGGTCGTGCTGCAGCACCATAGCCTTTAACACAGAGCAGGTCAGTCAGAAGGTCAGTTTGTACAACACGGGAGGTTATGGTTGAGATGATGGTCAGTGGGACTTACCGTTGGGCTTGGCTCCGTATCCATTTGGTAAACCAGCTGCCGGTCCATATCCTCAAAAAGATACAAAAAATGACCCAACCGTTAGTTAACAGTACAATCAGCCCTCGGGCTCTCAACCCCCCCTTTTCTCCCCAATTGTATCCAGCCAATTACCCCACTCTTCTGAGCCATCCCGGTCGCTGATCCACCCCTTCTGCCGATCCGGGGAGGGCTGCAGACAACCACATGTCTCCTCCGACACATGTGGAGTCACCAGCCGCTTCTTTTCACCTGACAGTGAGGAGTTTCACCAGGGGGACGTAGCGCGTGGGAAGATCCCGCTATTCCCCCCAGGTCCCTCCCTCGCCCCGACCGACCGACCAGAGGGGGCGCTCGTGCAGCGACCAGGGGTGTGCAGACAAATGCTCACAAGACAAATGCTCACAATACTAATAGAAAAAGAGACAAATGCTCACAAATTGTTTTACAATCTTTATTTTTCAAAAAGTCAACTGAACATTCTGTTGCATGTCACATAACACATATCACATAGGCCTAAGCATGTGAGAGGGATCACATCTCCCTGACAAATGAAATGGTGATCTTACAAGATAATAATGATAATGACACTATCAATTACTGTTTGGTAATACATAATCTTAATTAACCTTTATTCATGGAAAAATATTCTATTGAACAGTCTGTTGCATGTCACAAGAAATATCCCATAGGTGTAAGCACGTAATAGGGATCACAGTGACCTAATTAAGAGATTTTAAAGCAGTGTCTATAGAGTCATAGAACTACAAAGGAAATCGATTTCATGTACATATTTTACTAGTGCATTGGGTTTTGAAAGTATTTGTACATATTTTCATAATTAAATCGATATGTAAACATATTTCATATTTGTATATCTGTATACTATCATTTTTCGCTGTAAATATAGATTATAAAACAATTTGTGAGCATTGGTCTTGTGAGCATTGGTCATGGACTCGCGACCAGGACACATACCCACATCCAGCTTCCCACCCGCAGACACGGCCAGTTGTGTCTGTAGGGACGCCCGACCAAGCCGGAGGTAACACGGGGATTCGAACCAGCGATCCCCGTGTTGGTAGGCAACGGAATAGACCGCTATACCACCCGGACGCCCCCTCAGGTTTATCTTATGTGTAGACTTCAGCAACGAAGAGCTGCCCTGGAAATAAGCCTTCGCCTTGGTTAGCCGAGTGAACTCCTTAAATTCCGTTTCGTGTTTTTTTTAGGGCACCTAATCAAGTTAGTGGTATTGTACGCAGCTCTAAAAAAATGCTTGCATTGCGAGTGGCTGTTGGGCTAGTTTCGGTTTCTGTTTTACAATAACGCCACACTTCAGCCATTTTAGCTGCGTCCTGGTCACGCCCGATTTTGCCGCAAATTGTGCTCCCCGTTTACGACAGCTGCGTGACGGCGGACTGAGCGGAGGTGTCGCAAAACAAAACAAAACATGGGACTTATTTTCCGCTCAATCCGATCCCATCTCTTAAAAATGCCTCGATCGGCCCCAATCTTTGAGATCGGATCGGGACATCCCTTATAAATTATAGATAAATGCTCATTTTTGACGTGGTCCCATGTTTACATGTGCCAAATGTGAGTGTTTTTTTTTTCATTCAAAGTCTGAATTTTTCACAAGAACGGAGCATTTCCGCTGCAGCGATAAAAAGCAGAGGAGAGATGGGACAACCTTGTCTAATTCCTTAATTCAGAATCTTTGAGATGGACCTTGTGGAAATAAGGCTGTGCTATTAGTATCCTTATAAATGAGTTTAACTAAATTTATAAAGTTTCCTCCCAATCCAAACAATTCTCAAGTACGAAACATAAACTTGTGTTCAATCGCGTCAAAGGCTTTAAAAAAAAATCCAACAACAAGATAAAACCTTCATCTTCAATCAAATGCTTGTAATCCAATAAGTCGTATATTGTTATTGTAAACTACTAATAAAACACGTTAGTCCCTAACTAACGAGTCTGACCCTTTAGCCGAGCGGTTAGTGATGTCGCCTTGTGGTGCAACACACCCCGTATCGAATCCCGCACCGGGCAAGAAAATAACCGGTTACACTTGTTTAATTCCTTTGTCAATTCAGAATCTTTGAGATGGACCTTGTGGAAATAAGACTGTGCTATTAGTATCCTTATAAATGAGTTTAACTAAATTTATAAAGTTTTCTCCCAATCCAAACAATTCTCCAGTACGAAGCATAAACTTGTGTTCAATCGCGTCAAAGGCTTTAAAAAAAATCCAACAACAAGATAAAACCTTCATCTTCAATCAAATACTTGTAATCCAATAAGTCGTATATTGTTATGAATTGGGCGTCCTTTTATAACGCCTTATTGTGTGTCAGAGATAATTTGTGTGATGCCGGTTTTCAATCTGTTCCCATAAATATGAGTTAGAATTTTATAGTCATTATTAAGCAGGGTTATGGGTCTTAAAATGTCGATTAATTTTGGATCTTTATCAGGTTTGGGGATGAGAGCGATGATCCCTTGCTTCGTAGTAGTTGGAAGAATTTGGGTTTCGGAGATTTCTATTAACATATGGAAAAAAAGTTCTTTGCGATAGTCCCAAAAATGCTTGTATATCCGGAATGGTCTTGTCAATCCGCACACTGATTTAGCAAAATTTTACGTCGGATGCCCTTCCTGAGTCCTGACACAACCACTAACCCTATGGACGGTGGCACAGGTAAAGCGCTACAGCTGTGCAGCTGAGACGGTATATAGTATATATTTCTCCACATTTTAACAGTGCAATTAAAACATAAATATAGTACAAGAATGGGCTGTTATTTTGCAGTTCACCTTTATCGATAGCCTACATTAAGCCAAAAAAAAACAAAAAACAAAAACAAAAACAACCCCCCCCCCCGAATATCTGAATCCCAAAATCGAAACCGAATACCTACCCACAAGCATATCCGAATATTCAGGTATTCCGGTCGGGCCTTACAGTGCCAACATATGTCCATTTCAATACTATCGCTGGGGTATTCATGGCATTAATTTTGGATTATCTAAATCATGAACACTTTTGCAGTACAACATAAATGGACGAAACTCAGTTTCAGCCATGTTTTGTTTTTTTCTTGGTTTGTGGGGAAGGGGCCGACAACACTGGTTACTGTTTCAGTCTGAATGGATCTGAGATTCAGAGAGCAAAACACAACTGCAGTGACGGTTACGTAGGTTACAATAAATTGAACAAAAACGATCATGTTTAATATTCAGTATTGTCGCTTTAAGGAAGATATTAAAAGCTTTAATTTGAAAAAGGATCACAAGGAAAGTACGGCCAAATGTTGCACCAGTTTTCCCTCAGTTTTCTGTTTAGGGTCGATAAAACAAGTAAGAAAAGACCTTATCGTAAAAGAAAACCATCTTCCAGCCAACTCAATTTAGTATCTTTTTAAACGTAAAGCTTACAGAGGTACAAAGGAGACATTGGGCCTCCTTCATCGATCGTTGATACAAATTTGTTCTTACACACCAATGGGATTTTTTAGCCCAGAAATTTGTCTGAGGTCAGTATAGAACCCGGGTAACCCTGAATTTAGACACCAAGTGGCTAACACTGACATCTTTGCAAGAGGTAGACAATAAATGTCAGGGGGAAGGAATTACAAATAGCCATCAGGCTTTGCCTTTGCCTGTCAGACTAACTTCAGGGCTAAAATATCCCATAGGTGTGTAAGAACAAATTTGTATGTATGGACGATTGATGATGAGGCCCAATGGTCTTGGTGGGATGAACGCCAATGGGAACAAACGTGAGACTCAACCGGCTGCGGACAAAATTGTGCAAAACATCCTTGAGCATGAAAATAAGCCAGTTTCATCTTAACGTATGGCATTATGACATCAGACTTCAAACTCACGCCAATTTTGATTTTTTTCCACGAGTCTGCTGTGTGCAATCTGTGATACACAAGAAGATCCTGCCACACCCTGATCCATAGATCTAAACCCACTGAGAATCTCTGCAGCAGCAGTTCTTGACACCAGGCTGGGAGGTCAGACATTTGTTTACTGGTAGTCATTTAGCAGCCATTTACTTCTCACTGTCTTATTTACAGCCAAGTGTAGATGGAGCCAGAATCTCAAATAAACACTCAAAGACAAAACTATATACTACAGTGTACTATTCAGAAAAACCTCAAACTAAAGCTGGCAATCAGTACTTTGACTTTGCAGTTTCCAATGCAAACCAAGACAGGTCATTTATCAAGGGAATTATAACTGATGTAAGTAGGTTTTTTCCTGACTTTTAACTTTTGCTAACTTAAGTTTTCCAAACAAGTGCCTATAAATAACTTTCTTGGCTTCCAACCACTGAAGCGTCACTCATTATTGCCTATTTGTTTTTTTTTTACCAAAAGGAACTGATTATCATGAAGCGTACCGCAGTCATATGCACGAACAGCTTGTCCGCAATCATACCGGCGTATCTCTCATGACACACTGGCAGAAACTTGGTAAATATTAATTCACCAGGTTTTGTAAAAGCCTTCTCCATGTGAGAATGGGAGTCTACGTCTGTCACTATAGCGAAGTGACAGACCGTGTGTGTGTGTGTGTGTGTGTGTGTGTGTGTGTGTGTGAGAGAGAGCGAGGGGGGGGGGGAGATTTAGGCATGAGGAACTCAATGGATGGACTGTATTCAAGTTGAACATGCTCCCCTCTCACAGTGGGATGACAAATTTAGACGGCTGCTGCCACCGAAGCTCACCGGCCTTTGATTTCACCACGGGCAATGCCGTGGAAAGGGAGGGAAAAGAGAACATATGGTTGCTTCACATGATCTTTAGAAAACTTGGCGGAGCGCCAAACAGAGCGTAGCGTTACGCAGCCGGCGTGCCAAGTTTCTGATTCATGTTTCCGTTAGACAGGGGCGTTTGAAATTCGACAGGCAAACACCAGCTCCCATCTCTCTGTTCCTCATTCTGGTGTGCAGACTGGACACTCGACTGGCTGGGCTGTTTCACAACCACAGACTTTCAGGAACACTTGTAAAGCAAGATGAAGTCAAGCAATCCAGCGGTTTTTGTCCAGGAAAAATTTCCAAGAAACATGCATCGGTGTAAGTCCTCACTTCTCTCTTCAACAACAGAAAGTGGTCGATTATTTATCTCAACCATTCACAACGTCTACACAATGTGGGCAGTATGGTCCATTTTGCAGTTGTTTGTTTAATTGTTCCCAGTTTAGTTCACGTATTAACAGAGGAAGCAGTCTGATGTCAGTCTGCAGACAGTGGAAGTGCTTCTGGAAGCAGGTCTACATCATCATGAGCAAGTCTTCATCACACATACAGAGAAAATGATCAAACCCTATGACTGTTGAAAATTGGTGCTGTGTATGTGTGTGTGTGTGTGTGTGTGTGTGTGTTGCACCTGTGTATGTGTGCCCGGGCCGTGCATGTCTGTATGTAGACTAGTTTGTGTTTACTTCTGACAGCAGGTCACATGCCACATCATATTTGCCCTTAAGTCACCAGCGATCTGTGTATTCACTTCCTCCCGGGAGAACAAACCGGACCTGTCCCAGTCCCAGAGACAGAGCTCTGATCTCAGCCAACATCAATTAACCTCCATAACCAATCATCAGCCCAGCCTTCCACCACATATTCTGTGAACACAATCTTGTTGTTATGAATCATCCAAGTGAAATGGTAGCTAAATAGCAGCATTCATAGACCAGCAATTCTGCTGCATTTCTTTATATATATATATAAAAAAAACAGTTCGTCAATTATAGAACAATTTACATCCTTAGCTAATAATACAAAAACAGTCTAAAAATCAGCAGGAGGTCACAGAGCATCTGTCCTCTGAAAACACTTGTTCTGAGTTCAACCAGCCACCGAGCACAGAAGCATGAAGTTTGATCGAGCCATGCAAATGAAAACTCAGTACTCACCCCCCGTATACACAACCTGCACCAGCCACAGGACCGCCGCAGCCTGAAGAAGTCCCCGTCCCGGCATGGTGGAAAAAGAAGACCGAAACAGTTTAACCACCAGGAGAAGCAGAGAGAAAGAGAGAGACAGGAAAGACAGACAGTCCACAGTGGGCCCGGATCCCATCTGTAAGGGATCTTATCAACCCTCTGGTCTGGGAAGCCCCTCCCCTCATCATCTCTGATGGCAGACCTTAGGCTCCATCACCGGCCCAGCTTTACACACAGCGACTAAATAAGTGGGTGCTGAAAGTCTGTTAACACACACACACACACACAAATAGAGCAAGAGAGAGAGAGAGAGAGACCAAATTAGACATTGACTGATGAATTTCAGGTGTAGCATCACAGAGGCTGCATTAAAAGACAACTCATTTGTCAATGTTTGTGCTCTTAAACCCATTGCCTGACTTAGAGGTAAACTGTTAAAATCTCCTCATTAGTATTTAAGAGACTAGCTATGACTATTGACTCTCTGTACACATCCATCCATCCATCATCTGTACCCACTTAATCCAATTTAGGGTCATGAGGCAAGAGACACCCTGGACAAGTTGCCAATCCATCACAGGGTCCACACACAATGTCTCACACACCATTCATGTCCATGCAGAAGTGAAGAGTCTTTATATCACCTGACATCATGTGTTTGGACAGCGGGAGGAAAGCCCCATGAACATAGGGCAAAGACGCAAACGCCACCTCTTTTGCATAAGAGACTGAAAAACGGCAGATGAGATGAATGAGCGTTCAGGGTCACTTTCCTGGTCCAGCACCTGCCACGCCAGGGGGAAAAAACCACAAACACACAAGGGAGACTTGAAATTATTTCCATGGATGAGAAAATCCAGTCAACACTGAAGTCAACCCACTCCCATTGCAACCCAGAATCACAGACTTACATTCGTCCACAGCCACAGACAACTGCAACCGACGGTCAGACAGACGTTGGTCAGCTACTGCTAGCTACGGAGGAGCAATCACAATGGCACCTAGGGTCAGGAAAAAAAAAAACATATTTTATAAAAAAGAAAACAGCTATACTGTATTTTCTCACAGTCCACAAGACGTCCACTGGTGCAACACTTGGTGCATAAAATCTTTTTTCACATTATTAGTCTTCATTTTTTGGGGGGGGGGGGTTTCCCCCTTTTTCTCCCCAATTGTACCCGGCCAATTACCCCAGTCTTTCCGGTTGTTGCTCCACCCCCTCTGCCGATCCGGGGAGGGCGGCAGACGACCACATGCCTCCTCCGATACAGGTGGAGTCGCCAGCCGCTTTTCACCTGACTGAGGAGTTTTACTAGGGGGACGTAGCACGTGGGAGGATCACGCTATTCCCGCCAGTTCCCCCTCCCCCCCTGAACAGGTGCCCCGACTGACCAGAGGAGGTGCTAGTGCAACGATCAGGACAGCTTCCCACCTGCAGACAGGGCCAATTGTGTCTGTAGGGACACCCGACCGTTGGTGGGCAATGGAATAGATCACCATGCTACTCGGACGCCCCATTAGTCTTCCTTTTTAAAATGAAAACATCAGACCAATCAGTCACCGCCTCAGCAGACCAAGACCCGTAAAACGTCAGAATAAAACTTTAAATAAATCTCATCATGCTGTGTCTGGTTTTGACAGGCTCGGATTCCATTAAGGAAATGACTTCACTCAACACTTGGAGGGAAAGTGTTGCTCTTCATCTTTTCTGCTCTCGGGTCCCAATCGATCCAGAGCGTTTGGACCTCTCAGCGTTTTAAGCCCCCCTAGTCCGTGAGAAGGACCCCTTGTATGTTTAAAGTTGGGGGGGGGGGATTTCACACCTTCCACGCACATTCCTCACCTCCTGCCCAGATCCTCTTCTAATGGGGTCAAGGGAAGGTTAACGTCCGAGCTCCTCCGTCTGTCGGACCTCTCACACACTTGGCTGATCCCCAAACCCCCGAGTCCCCACCTCACGGCTTAAACCCAGTCTCTTCCTGTCAAAATACAAAAAAGCAAAACAGATTGTCATTAAGCTTGTAGATTATTTACAGGTAGCAATTAAGTGCTTTAGGAAAAAACGCATCAAATAAACATTGGTAAAGAAAAAGTAGCCTACAATCAAGGCAGTAAAACGGCAGTAGTGTGAACAGAAAATAGCTGTTGTTCACGTTTCAAGAGGAGCCAGACTCCACCAGCTCCAGCTCCCACTGTGTCCCCGATGAGAACGAGGCCTTCGTTAATTAGATCTCCAAGATACTTAACATTTGAAATTGTACATTTGGGTAAACTCGAGCCATTACCACCACCCGCGCCATCGCCAAGATGTCAGTTTAACCTCGTAAGCAAATCCTCCGTATGTATAAGATGCATTTCTAAAGGAGGTGCCATATTATACGTTAAAGGTGAGCGGAATGAGTTTTTACACCATTTGTGTGGACACTAGTGTGTTTGTGGGGAAGTTTCGGTGATATTTTACATCCTCTGAGTGTCAACAAAACGACTTTGATGGAAACTGAACGAGTGTGCCTGATTGAGATATTACACAAGTTTCCCTGGGCCTTATGTAAATTCTAAAAAAAAAAAAATCCTGCAGCAAAGTAATACAATAAGTAGGGGCGTCCAGGTGGCGTGGCGATCGGTTCCGTTGCCTACCCACGCGGGGGATCACCGGTTTGAGTCCCCGTGTCGCCTCTGGCTTGGTCGAGCGTCCCTAGTACCAGAGATGGGATCAAGTCACACATCTGCAAGTCCCAAGTCATTTTGTCTTGGGTCAAGTCAAGTCACAGGTTATGTCAAGTAAAGTCAAGTCCTGGGTTAAGGCAAGTCAAGTACCAACTCAAGCCACTCCCCCCCTGCCCCCCCTCCAATTACTGCAGTCTTAGCTGCAGTATCCGGTCTTCTTAAAGAAAAAAGACAAGATATTAGTAATGTTAGTACATGTCTAACAATGACATTATTGGCCAATTTATCTAACCTCTTCAAAAAGTATGACAATGAATTGAATTTGCATTGTAATTGTTGATATTCAGTAAAATAAATGTAATCAAACAAAAAAAAAGAAATAACTTTATGAAAGCTTATGCATTTCTTCTCAATCAAAAAAAAATCCCTCCCCATCACTTTAAACAGTGGGGTGCACTGACACTGACAGCCAGACTACACAGTAATCAAACAAAACTGTTAACTCTCTAAACTCTAGACCAGTCATTCCCCCACCCTTTTGGCCTAAATTGCGAGCCATTCGACCAAAAGGGGATTGATCCGCTTCAGATTGTTTGATTTGAAAGACTTTAGTTACCTAACTATGTATCATAGGCAGCATTTCACAAGAAAGAAAGCAAAAACAAAAACAAAAAAAGAGGACAAGTCAGAAAGAATAAACCTAATTTTGTGCAATAGAAATATACATTTGTCTGTGTTATAGCCTTGATCATCTTGGGATCTCATAAAATTTGACCCCAGGTTGGAAACCACAGCTCTAGACAACAGACTTTCTGGTCGTCTTACACTGCAAACAAGCCTGACGTCCCTAGCAGGGACTCCCTACAGACACAGTTGTGTGCTGCAGACAGGGATGGGTAGAGTACTGAAAATCTGTACTCAAGTAAAAGTACAATTACTCCCATAAAAAAATGACTCCAGCAAAAGTCAAAATTACTATTTGAAAACCCCTCAAGTAGAAGTAAAAAAGTACCAGGTTAATAAATTACTCAAAGTACTGTAACGTGCACGAAAAACGGGGTCGGAGCCTTTAGTCGTCTGGTTAACGTTGTCGCCTACGGTGCAGGGGATACGGGTTCGCGTCCCGGACGTGGCGGTTCTTGGTTGCGCTGCATTGATGTCAGAAGTGGGATGGCGAGAACATGAGGTCATCGGAAGCGCGTGCGCCCAGAGGCGTGAGGGAGCTGATATGCTGCGCTTCCCGAAAGAGGGGGTGTAGTATAACGTGCATGGATAAGTAGACACGTTAGCCCTTACCTAACGGGTCGGGACCCTTTAGTCGACTGGTTAACGTTGTCGCCCGCCGTGCGGGAGTTACAGGTTCGCGTTCCGGCTGTAACGGTTCCCTGGCTGCCCCCTGTATTCCAAGAGTAGCTGGCTGCAGACAAGATGGCGGCCCTCCGCAAGAGTCACCTCCGCATGTACAAACAGAATAAATTGGGTTAAATATAATAATAATCTTTATTAATGTGACATTGTGCGCAATATTGGACATCTTCACATGGTAAACATCTGTGACCAGGGGCTTGGTGGGGGTCCCCGGGGTGGAGGGCTGGATGGAGGCCCCCCGAGGCAAATTTGGGACACAGAGGACAACCCAACTGTAACCCGTGGGTTGTGCGTCCAAACTAGCTACCAGGCTGGATTATGGATGGGTGCATCTGGAAAACAGTGTAGTTTTTATTATTAGTATTATTTCGGGCCATTCTAGATTGTTATTTTAAAGTGACTTTAACCAGTAATACACACAAAGCCGTCGGGGCACTTGCCAGTTCTGCGCGTGCCCATATAAAACTCTCAACAAATGCCTTATAAAGGTTATTGCTGTGCATTACATTTTTCTTAAATACACTAAATAAAATGAATGTAATCATACAACAGGCTACTCAACAGCTAGTAGTAGCCCGCTAACCTTGGCTGTCAGGCTAGTAACGTTAGCTGCGTGCTACACTGCACGCTCTGGGTGTTAGCCAGCCTGAGCATCCCACCAGCTAACCCTAGCCACTGCCCATTAGCGGAGAAGCGATTCAAACAGTTTGTACTCAAACAGTATCCATTTTAAACTCAATTCAACTTATTCATTTACACAGATATTTAATAAGTGCTTAGCTAGCTACATGACCTGCAACGACACATCGCTAGCTAACGTTAGCTAAATGCTTAGAGCCACTTGACATTTCGAATGTATTTTCTCCATACCGGTAACAGTTATACGCACGCTCGCTGGATTCTTCGATACATTAAGTTTGACAGACAACATTGAATAAAACCTTAGAAAAGACAACTAACCTTTTAAAGTATCTTCTTACCGCTGTCGCAGTATCTTCTACGTCTTCTTTCCGTTTTATGGCGGATTGCGATCTCAAAAACGACACGAAGAAGACCAACGTCCGGTTTTCTGTCAACCGCGGAGGTCACGTAATGTTCCTGTCAACTGCGGAGGTGACTTGCGGAGGTCCGCCATCTTGTCCGCAGCCAGATGCGTCTCCTGTAGTCGCTGCGATACGTTACTTTTACTTTTAAATTTGTTTTATGGTGTACGGGCCATGGCACGCGTTAATGGCCACGGCTACTGTCTGACTTTCTGTCAGTTTGGAATTATATTCTAGAGAATATTACAGCTAGTACAGCACTGGTTCTGATTGTTATGCAACCGATTTGTTTCTTGGGGTTTTTTTTATGGTCCTCCGCAGCCACCGTAGATCAGTTTGGTTCACCGTTTTTAGGGTAAAGACGTTTCCTGAGCGCCGTACGACTGAAAACACTAAAGTTTAAACCATTAAGACCACTGTCTGTGTTATAACATAGTGCCGCACTCCTGTTCCAAGTGTAATTATGTGCAGGATGGAACCGTTTTTTTGTAAATGTCATGTCGAGAAGATGTTTGTGCTAATCGCTAATTTTGCGGTATGAGCGAGCTAGCTTACCCTGCCATCGCTAAAAAAGGCTAAAAGTGTGTAGTTGCGGGCTAATCACTAATGTAAACTACTAATAAGACACGTTAGCCCCCTAGCTAACGGATCTGAGACTTTAGCCGAGCGATTAGTGCCGTCGCCTTGTGGTGCAGTACACCTCGTATCGAGTCCCGCACCGGGCCAAAAAAATAACCGGTTACACTAATTTCTTCTTGATAGAGGCAGCTGGAGTTTATTTTATTTTATATTTCATTCATGAGCCAATAAGTGCTTTGGAAACCGATTAGTTTTGTTCGGTGTTTTTAGGAAAATAAATGGGAGCAATCTTGTTCTGCCCCAACCGCCACCTGGAGTCCTGTTCCCTGTCTGTCTTCCCGACCTCGTACACGTCACTTGACACAACGCAGAGACCTTCCTAAGGCTCGCCGCCTGAAAGAGGGTTACATCTTATTTGTGTTTTGTTATTGTAACCGGTTATTTTCTTGCCCGGTGCGGGATTCGATACGGCGTGTACTGCACCACAATGCGACACCACTAACCGCTCGACTACAGGGTCAGACCCGTTAGCTAGGGGCTAATGTGTCTTATCAGTAGTTTACATTATATTTGATTACTATGCAAGTGTCCCAGTTTAGATGGTTTGTACTGTGTCTGGGGTAAACTGCCACCAGTTGAGACCGACGAATTTGTTGTGATTTCCTCACCTGGGTTATTGAGCATGCATAAAGATATAAATTAATGCCACTATCAGAACCTCAAAGATTAACGTGACACATGAAAAATTAACATAGCGAACGTTAGCTAGCTAGTGTAAACCACTAATAACGTTAGTCCCTAGCAAACGGGTCTGACGCTTTAGCCGAGCGGTTAGTGATGTCGCCTTATGGTGCAGCACACCTCGTATCGAATCCCACACCGGGCAAGAAAATAACCGGTTACACTCGCCAGCTAAATGTTCAGTGCAACTTACTTCGGTGTGCTTGCGGAGGTTGGAAGAGGAGTTTTAAAAAGCCGATATCTCGGCGTTTTTCGGGAGGCACAGCGAACACCATCATGTAACTTGCTTTTTTAGATTTTGGTATTAAAAGTGTGGCCAGGGACTGTCGCTGGACGCTGCCTCCTGATCCGGTTGCTCCGTCGTCATCATCGGGGGGCGCTTGTTTGGCGTCTGCAGGAGAGGGGCTCTTCCCCCTCCCCGACACCCATTCCCCGCATTTTGAGCAGACTACTTGTAACGAAGGCATAAATGGCAAATGTAATGAAGTAAAAAGTCGATTACTGGCTCTAAAATACACTCGAGTAAAGAGAAGTACGGTTTTTTAAAAAAGGAATGGAAGTACTCAGTCCTTAAAAAACTTCTTACTCGTGCGTTATTTGTAACGCGTTACTTATAACACGTTACAAATAACCGGTAGTAACGCGTTACTTGTAACGCGTTACTACCCGCCCCTGCCTAGAGACACAATACTGTGTGTTGGAACGCCAAAAGTCACCAAAAACGTATTGTCGGCCATGTTGCAGGATAAGAACGCTGCGGGTAGGAGGCCGGATGTGGGTGTGTCCTGACGCCAGGCCACATGCAAACTCCACACAGAGGACGACCCGGGACGACCCACCAAGGTCGGACTACCCCTGGGCTCGAACCCAGGATCTTCTCGCTGTGAGGTGACCGCGCTAACCACTGCGCCAGCGTGCCGCCTGATTGTCAACCGTAACTACATATTTCACTGTTTAGTTTAATTATTAGTTTGTATGTGTTAAAAGATATGCAAAGTTAAATAATAAAAACGCCTGATTTGTCCCCGTACTAACAGCAGACCGAGTTTGACCACGTCCACATTCTCCTAGGTCTTCACGCTCAGTCACCCCCCCCCCCCCCCCCCGTGTGCCTTGATCCGGTCTCTGCACCTGGTCCTTCACAGTGACGCACAGCTGACAGCGTGCGCACCCTGCACGCGCATTTACGACAAATAACGAGTACGCGTGACAATGGCGAGACAGACAAAAAATATGTAGTGGTACAAACAGCGACCTCGTGTGGGGGGGTAGTGGTGAACCAAAGAGAGGGAGGGGGGCCTCGGGAAGCCTGGAATTAAAAGTTTTTGGTTGGCACATTTTTATTTCTAACTAATTAGTGTCATAACTTCGGTTAAAACTTGCTCGATACAGCGGTTGAAACTCAGAAAATAGTGGAGGCTCTCTGGGGCCCCTCTCACCCCTCACCAAAGGTGCAAAATGGTTCAGTCCGCCCCTCACGAGCGTCTCTCTCCATGCAGCTCATCTAGTCCTGCTGCGAGCGCTGACACAAGCACATAGTCCTGTCTTTCCCAAACAAAGCCAAATCTGGGTCCCAGAGAAGTGCACATTTACAGGGGAACAAACATCATGGGTGTCAGCATCAGTACCCTAACACGCATCACAGTTTGAAGGGATACTGGACATTTTCTCAATCACTGCAAGATAGTTAAGTTAGGTTAAAGTAGATTAATGTACTGTGATTGTAAATGATATATACAGTATGCTAGAACCAAAAAAAAAAAAAAAGTGATGCGTGAGAGACAAAAGAAAGGGGCCCACAGAGACTGCTCACGTATAGGGCCCAGAATTCTGTGCTACACGTCTGAGTGCAAGCATTCACTGCTGAGGCAGTTTGCTCAGATAGTCGGATGACAGTTCACACTGACAGTCGTATCTATCATATTCTAGTACCACATATGAGTGGCCCAAGTCTGATGGGGGGGGGGGGGTTGCATCCACACGGCTCATAAAAAAAAAAAACCAAACTCGTGGCAAATAAATGTGATTTGGATCACATTCTGCTTGTCATGTGAATGCAGTGTAAGTGTGTGAATATAACCTTCTTGCATTTGAAGTTCAAACGTCTTGAGCTTTTTTGAAAGAATTTTATTCATGTTGCAGTGCTGTACAAGAGTTTATTTTACATTATCCGTTTCCAAATCAACTAAAACGATTTATTCAAACGAACATTTAAACCATGAAAACATTTAAACCAGGAAAAACAATTTTAAATTAAGGGAAACAGTTTGGAGACAATGCAAACAAAAAAACAAGAACAAAAAAAGTGAGCAGGGGAAAAATGTGTTTTTTTAAACACAAATCGAAGGGATCACACAGCCGGTGTGTTTTTGAGAACTCTTGGGAGTTTCTCATGGCTCCCCTCTACAACCAACCCCATACTGAAGGTCTACAACCAAACCCCATACTGAAGGTCTACAACCAAACCCCATACTGAAGGTCTGAGCTTCGAATCCTTGACCCTATGATGGAAGAGCCAGGAAACCTGTAGCAGATCTGGAGTAAAAAGAATCCAAACAACTTAATATTCTTCTGGAGCAACTAAAACACTTCCAAGTCAAACCCAGTGATGGCCAAGGCCAGCGGACTCACTCCATGTTGTTCTTCAGTTGATGGATGGTGCACTTGTCCACGT
Source organism: Lampris incognitus (assembly GCF_029633865.1). Classification (NCBI taxonomy): domain Eukaryota; kingdom Metazoa; phylum Chordata; class Actinopteri; order Lampriformes; family Lampridae; genus Lampris; species Lampris incognitus. Next base: position 7,649,948 of record NC_079227.1, read on the forward strand.
AGCGGCAGAACAGGGTCAGGAGGTTGGATGGGAGGAGGAGGGGCTCCACCAGGGAACACTGGGACAGCTGACCCGCAACCTGGAAGATCATGTCTGTCCTGTGGATGAAAAAGGTGTGCTCATTTGACAACAGATTCTAGCCACTTAACAAGCAACAACTTCCATGTTCAGAAACGCCTTCCCTTCCATCTTTCACCCCCCCCCGCTCCTTTCTCCATTTCATACTCAATCCATTAACTATTAACTTTATGCCACCCCCATTATATTCGGCCAATTACCCTACTCTTTCAAGCCGTCCCGGTCGCTGCTCCACCCCCTCTGCTGATCCAGGGAGGGCTGCAGACTACCACATGGTTCCTCCAATACATGTGGAGTCGCCAGCCGCTACTTCTCACCTGACAGTGAGAAGTTTCGCCAGGGGGATGTAGCCCCAGGGAGGATCACACTGTTCCCCCTCCTCCCTGAACAGACACCTTGACAGACCAGAGGCAGCACTAGACCCACATCCGGCTTCCCACCCGCAGACACAGCCAATTTTGTCTGCAGGGACGCCCAAACAAGCCGGAGGTAACGGGGATTCGAACCGGCGATCCCTGTGTTGGTAGGCGACGGAATAGATCGCTACACTACCCTGATGCCCCCACTTCATGCTTTTCTTTCATGTACCTTTAATCTATAGCACTTCTGAAAACTGGGGTTATAAACGAACTGTAAATGCATTAAGTTGGAACACCCAGAAACTGAAGAGACAATCCTGAAGATAAATGCAGTGGCGTTTAGCCATTCACGTCATGGAGCCATTCAAAATGCAACAAAATACTGTGCTGTTGTGTCTGCACCTTCCCTACTATCAAACGATCCCCCCACCCCCCCCCCAAAAAAAACCATGGTTTTAGCCATTGATGTAGCATCTGTTGGTAAAGATCTACCAGCTTGTTCCGTCATATCTGCTGGTTAGCTGCAATGACTTCAAACTCAATCTGCTCCCCTTCTGCATCCAGCTGCCATGTTGAAGACATTAAACACTATACGCCGTTAACATTTTCCCCGGAAAAGTCCTGACAGTAACAATTAAACCACACAAGTGTTGGTGTTTTGGATAAGCCATCATGTTAAATAACCCAGCAATAATAAGCATCAAATATAGTCGCTTGCAAGTAAATTCAAGAGGATTTTTAAATAGGTTTTTATGCATGAGTATTTGGGCTGGAGAGCCATATACCATGTTTCAAAGTCTCCAATGCTGGGCTCCAGAGGGACACCTGAGGACAGCAGCGTCTCTCCTTGGGAAAGAAGGGTGTAGAGTAACGACAGGCCAAACTGAGGACAGAAATCAGGACGGCCACATTAAGATTAAGCCAAAACTGAGTAAAAGACAACTAAAAGACAGCGCATCAGTGTTGCTCAAGTATAAACGACGCCGACACAGCCAGGGGTCCGTGGCCCTACGGAGATATGGAGTGGCTCCCAGCAGAGTGATGGGAACTCAGACATACAGACATCAATCAGACACCAGCTGTTTATTATTTCCTCATTGCTCAAGTAGGTCCTCCCATCGGGCGGAAAATGTCTGCAGTGAAATCAGTTGCTGCAGTGAATGAACCTGCACAAACATGGCTCATGTCACTTGGGTGCCCCCATAGGCTACATCAGGTAAAGGTACTCACAGCATACCTTGATCCCCTGTTGAGTCAATGAGTAACAGGTTCACAGAAATATTTCACAGAGCAAAGGCGCTGTTGGAACCACAGACCTTGTTCTGACAAACCAACGCAAGACACTCGTAGGTCGCCACAGACTCTGATGACATCGTCAAGTCTCTGAGGACCTTGGTGAGCTGACTGAAGGTCAGGACTCCAATTACAGTTTGCAGAGGGGTGTAGAGCACCGGGAGAGACTGGAAAAGGGACGTGATGGGAAAACAAAAACTGTTCACACACTGCTTTATACCGAAATTCCTTTCATAGATGAATGCATTAATAAGAAAAAATGTATCCACTAGTTGGGAAAACATGAACCTTACGGCACCTCCTACCTCATCCATGTCTCTGCTCATCAGGGTAGGTAGCTGAGCGCTGACCACATACAGGATTTCCAGTGCAGAATCATGGTCCAAGAATGGGAGAAGTCGGGCAAGAAGCTTCTTGCCTTTGGGGATCAGCAAACAAGACAGAAACTCGACACCCGTCTCCCTAAAATAAAGCAATTAAACGTGTTTATGCATGCTCAATAATCCAGGTCAGTTGAGACTGAAGAGGTCACTGAGATGAGTAATGAAACGTTTCTCTCAATAGACATGCCCAGATGAGCCGATTCAACTTTCTGTGATAAACTGATTAAAGTCACTCTTCATCACTGGGGGATCCATAACACAAGATTTAGGCTGACAAAGTCAAAGAATCATGTACTCTTTAAAATATGGGATTTTTCTTTATATTGCTCTACCCTTCTGCTTCTGGTGTGGGAAGATGGCGGTGCGAATTCACGTTTGCAGCGGCTTAATCCAGTACCGGTGTGGGAAGATGGTGGCGCAAATTTACATTTGCGGTGGCCTCACCCAGTACCGTCCATGCATGTGGAGTTTGCTGTGTGGAGTTTGCATGTTCTCCTCGTGTATGTGGTGGGTTTTCTCCGGGCGCTCCGGTTTCCCCCACCATCAAAAGACATGCATATTAGAGTTAATACGCCTGTCTGAGGCATGGCAAGACGAACTGGAGTTGGTCCCTGGGCACTGCATGGCCGCTGCCCACTGCTCCTAGCTACGCAGCTAGGATGGGTTAAATGCAGAGAGGGATTTCCCCACAGGGATTAATATAGTATATAAATTTAAAAAACAAAAGAATAACTTCCCTTCAGTCATGGTCATGACGCAAAAGGCTACACACCATTTCATTTCTCTCAGGTAATTCCTAATAGTCCATAACCATTAAGAAGGAGGTACTACCAAAGTCTTCATGACTTGGGATTTTGTTGATTAGCCATCGTCTTAAACAACAACAAAAAAAATGTTTGCATGAAAATTCTTTAACTAACTTGTCTGTCACCGATCATTGTGTAAATCTACTTGTCACTTCACAAATCTTGTTGTGAAAGTCTTTGTTTCAATGCATTTATACAGCGAGGAGCAGAACTCACAGGGCGTCATGGTGCTGCAGCTGGGTGAAGATTTGCTCCACCTTCCTTCGGGGATTTTCTGTCAGTCTTTGTTCTGTGGTTTCAGCCACCACCGTGGTATTCATCCTGTCTGCCTCTTCTACCTCCAGAAGTACTAGGAACATCTGGAGAATAGGGGAGGTATGACTGACCGTCCTGACTGGAGAAGACAATGGAAAGTATCACAACGGAACAGACATTTTACCTCTTCGATTTTTTTCAGGACCTCCAATCGTTGGCGGCTGTTGTCTTTGTGTTCCTGTAGATTGAAAGGTCAGTGTAATAACTAGCACGGCAAAGGAAATTCAGCTTTCAGGTACCAAACTAAAGAGTTTCACCTCTTGTTGACTTTGAACTGAAGCCGCATGAACAGCACTGATGGCACGACGAGGGGAGTTGCAGGTTGACACAGCAACCTGACCCAACGAGCCCTCGATGTGCACCACTGTTTAAAAAAAGTTGGAAAGGAGTTCATAAAAACAGGAAGTTTATGGACATACATTTTAGATAATCTAAAATTTTAGTTTTTAAGATTGTCCATTAGCTAGAAATCAGAGGCTCGAACCCTGCTGAAGTCTCCTTCAGCTAGACACCCTTTAGCCAGTCCCTACAAGTTCCAAAGCTGCCATTTTGTAGCCGGCCATCCCACCCTGTGTGGGCAGCACTTTATCAGTCAAGTAACCTGGTGTATAGGGGCCCGTTTTTGAGATGTATGGTGTGGTGAGTTTGAGCGGCTCCTTTTTGTTTCTGATGCCCAGTTCTTCTTCTGCCATCTTGGTTTCCATTCGCCGGTAGAACTCCTATGGTGAACAAGGGGGGGGGGGTTCCCCCACACAGGAAGGTGAGGAAGCAAATAGTCTACTGTTGATGTTACTGATTACATTTACAGAAAATCAAGTTATTTGGTGGAGGTCAGTGAAAACTTGAGTACATTCAAGTGACCAAAAAAATAGAAACCCTGCCCCTGCAAAAGGAGTGGGCCCTCCCTGGCAATTTGCATCAGTCTCACTACAGAGACAGGTGCATGTAACAGCAACTCCCACTTCCACACTTGTTTCACATGTGAACAGATTACAGAATGGGCTTAAAGTGTGATCTAACAGACTTTTAAAAAAAGCATGATCGTGGATACCAAGACGGTGAATTGCAGCATTGCCAGGACAGTAGAATTGTTGGGCTTTTTGAAGGTTGCAATCTAGAAAAAAAAAGCTACAATTAATGAACCAGAACAAAACATTCACTATGTGGGAGGTGGCCCTTGGTAGATGCTGGGTGGCTTGAGTCATAACATTTAATTCACCAGTCAACTGTTTGACAGTTATTACAATACAATTGTAGGTTACAGCGATCAATTTGATAAACACAATGTGTTTCACTGTCTATACCTGGTATAACGGCAAATGACCATACAAGGTTCCTCTCCTGTCTGTAGTAAACCACCAACCGAGTTCACAGTGAGCTGAGAAACATCAGCACTAGACTGTCGATGACTTGAAAAAAAGGACGTCTGGTCTGATGTATCCTGGTTCCAACTGCACCACCAAGATGATGCGGGGTGTAGCGTAAACAACAAGAGGCGATGGACCCAGCACACATGGTTACAATTGTACAGGCCATTGGGGGAGGTATAATGGTTTGGTGGGCACCCAGTTGACATAGACCGAGTCCATTAACACCTGTAGAAGATCGACTCCTTGATCCCAGAGCACACTTTAACATTGTAGCAGACCAGGTTCATCCATTCATGGCCATCATGAATGTATTTACCATTTCTTTCTAAAACACTTGCATCTCAGGTACACACTCACTTGATGCAAAGCAATCTGTTTGAACAATTCCAGTCTGGTTTTCACTCCATATACAGTACGGAGACAGCCTTGGTGAAAATCACTAATGATCTGTTGATGGCAGCTGACTTTGGGTTCTTAACCATACTTGTCCTTTTTGACCCGAGTGCAGCCTTTGATACCATCTCACATAACATCCTCCTAAAGAGATTAGCTTCCACTGAAATAACTGACACCCCCCTTGACTGGTTTAGATCATATCTCTCTGGCCGCACTCAAGTTTGTCCAACTTAGAAATTTTAGATCACAGTCCTTCCTTGTTACTACCCGTGTTCCCCAGGGCTCTGTATTGGGATCCCTCCCATTTATTATTTACCTATTACCTCTTGGCCACATTTTCAGGAAATCTGGCATTCAATTTCATTGCTATGTCGATGACACCCAACTTTGTCTATCCACCAAGCCTACCTCCACTCTTCCACCCACTTCCCTTTCAGACTGCTTACTAGAAATTAAATCCTGGTTTTCATACCACTTCCTCAAACTTAATAGTGATATAACTGAGGTCCTCTTAGTAGGTACTAAATCTACTTTGGCTAAACCTGATAGTTTTCCCCAACTATTGACAATTCTATAGTTCCTCAATCACCTCAGGTTAAGAGTCTGGGCGTCATCTTGGACAGCACATTATCTTTTGAAGCTCACATCAACAATATTACTCGGTCTGCATACTTCCACCTACGCAATAGTAATCGTTTTCGCCCGTCACTTACACCTAACAGTATTGCCATACTCATTCACACCCTGTATTGACTACTGCAATTTTATTCTCTTTTGTCTTTCCCTAAAGTGTCTTCATAAACTTCAATTGGTCCAGAATTCAGCTGCCCGTATCATTACCAGACCACCTTCGATAGATCATATCACTCCTGTTCTTCAGCAACTCCATTGGCTCCCTATTAAATACCGTATTGACTTTAAGATACTGCTTCTCACCTTTAAGGCCCTTAATAACCTAGCTCCTTCATACCTTTCTGAACTTCATATCCACACGCCCTCCCACACTCTCAGATCCTCTTCTGCTCTCCAACTGACTACACCTGCTTGACTACCATGGGGACCAGAGCCTTCAGTCATTCTGCCCCCCGCCTATGGAACGCTCTCCTACAAGACATTCGCAACATTGACTCTCTTTCAACCTTCCAATCCCATCTCAAAACATACCTTTTCAAACTGGCATATTCAGTCTAACCCACGCTTCATTGAGTTTTGTGCAGATGATGATTTTATACTTATCTGTTGTATTAATTTTTTGTCTACCCTGCTTTGTTTTGATTTTATGCTGTCTGATACAGTGCTGCTTTTTTTTCCCTTTTTTTTTTAAACTGTCCTTGAGTGCTCTGAAAGGCGCCCACAAATAACATGTATTATCATTATTAAACAGGGGTTTCAATTTTTCTGGTCACCGAGTGTAGAGTCCTGCTTTAACAGTCTGTGGACCTGGTAGTGCTAATCCTCCCGTTAAGGTTAAGTTTACCTGGTAATAGTAGTCTTCTAGGTAGGGGTTCTCACATTGAAGTTGTATCATCTGTAACCTGGTGATCCATTCCTTATCTTTGACACTCATCAGATTACAATATGGATCCCAACTCTTGGATTTCCTACAGAGAGAGAGAGAGCGCGCAATACCTCTCATCCCATATACCCTCCATTCCAAATCAGACTTTTCTATTAGGGGCACCACAACAGAGGGGAGAGGGGGACAGGCATCAAGATCATCTGCTAAATTAGCTGCATCAAAGTTAGGGGACCAATATCCCATCCTGTTGGGCAGGGGTGGATAGTAAGGAATGTGCAGATACTTCCATTTTGGTTTCTTTGAAACATTGTGATAATGTCCTTATGTCCATGTTAAACCATACCAACAAGAGAAAACTCATGGAGTTATTGTTTAACAACAAGGTGGTATTTTTTGTTCATATTTTAGGACACATCTACTACTATTTTTAGCTGCTCCCGTTAGGGGTTGCAACAGTGGATCATCTGTTTCCATCTCTCCCCGTCCTCTGCATCTTCCTCTGTCTCACCAGCATGTCCTCCTCCTCACCACATCCATAAACCTCTTCATTGGCCTTCCTTTTTTACATTTCCCTGGCAGCTCCATATTCAGCATCCTTCTCCCAATATACCCAGCATCTCTCCTCCACATGTCCAAACCATCTCAGTCTTGCCTCTCTTCCTTTGTCTCCAAACCGTCCAGCCTGAGTTGTCCCTTTAATATACTCGTTCATAATCCTGTCCATCACTCCTAATGAAAATCTTAGCATCTTCAACTCTGCCACTTCCAGCTCCACCTCCCGTCTTCATCAGTGCCACTGTCTCCAAACCATATAACATAGCTAGTCTCACAAACATCTTGTAAACCTTCCCTTTAACTCTTGCTGGTAACCTTGTCCCAAATCACTCCTGACACCCTCCTCCACCCAGCCTGCACTCTCTTCTTCACCTCTCTTCTGCACTCCCCGTTACTTTGAACAGTTGACCCCAAGTATTTGAGCTCATCCGCCTTCCATCAACTCTCCTCCTTGCATCCTCACCACTCCACTGTCCTCCATCTCATTCACGCATATGTATTCAGGTTTGCTCCTACTGACTTTCATTCCTTTTCTCTCCAGTGCATACTTCCACCTCCCCAGGCTCTCAACCTAAACCCTACTCTCACTACAGATCACAATGTCATCCACGAAGACTCCTGCTGGATCTTGTCCATCAACCTGTCCATCACCATTGCAAACAAGAAAGGGCACCGAGCCAATCCTTGATGTTATCCCATCTCCACCTTGAACCCATCTGTCATTCCAACTGCATACCTCACCACTGTCACACTTCTCTCATACATATCCTGCACCACTCCTACATACTTCTCTGCCACTCCCGACTTCCTCATACAATACTACACCTCTTCTCTTGGCACACTGTCATATGCTTTCTCCAACTCCACAAAGACAGTGTAATGCCTTCTGGCCTTCTCTATACTTCTCCATCAACATTCTCAAAGCAAACATCACATTTGTAGTGCTCTTTCGTGTTTTTAGGCCACGTCTACTACTACTACCTTCCGCTGCTCCAGTTAGGGGTCGCCACAGCGGATCATCAGTTTCCATTTCTTCCAGTCCTCTGCATCTTCCTCTGTCACACCACACCATCTGTAGTGCTCTTTCATGGCATGAAACCATTGCTTGGTAATAATCACCTCTCTTCTTAACCTAGCTTCTATTACTCTTTCCCATATCTTCATGCTGTGGGCTGATCCAACTTTATACCTCAGTAGTTGCTATAGTTCTGCACATCGCCCTTATTCTTGAAAATCCGTACCAGTATGCTTCTTCTCCACTCCTCAGGCATCCTTTGACTTTCCAAGATTGTGTTAAAAACTCCAATGCCATCTCTCCTAAACATCTCCATGCCTCCACAGGTATGTCATCAAGACCAACTGCCTTTCCACTCTTCATAGCTCCTTGCTAATCCACCGCACTTCCCGATTCATTATCCCCATATCATCCTTCTCTCCCCCTCATTTTCTTCATTCATCAGCCCCTCAAAGTACTCCTTCCACCTTCTCAGCAAATTTCCATCTCTATCACTGATCGTCCATACCTGCTGCACATCCTTCCCAGCTCGGCCCGTCTAGCAAATCGGTACAAGTCCTTTTCTCCTTCCTTAGTGTCTAACCTCTAATACAGCTCACCAGACACCTTTTCCTTTGCCAACTCTCTCTTCGCTGCATCTCCTTGTACTCCTGTCTACTTTCTTCATCTCTCCGACTATCCCACTTCTTTTCCAACCTCTTCCTCTGTATACTTTGCTCTACTTCTTCATTCCACCACCACATCTCCTCGTCTTCCTTCCTCTGTCCTGACGACACATCAAGTACCTTCCTAGCTGTCTCCCTCACTATTTCTGCAGTGCTTGCCCAGTCATCCAGCAACTTTTCACTACCACCTAGTGCCCGTCTTAACGCCTCACAACAGTCACACACTTAGGACACATCTACTATAACTTTAAAAAAAAAAAAGTGAGGTAGCAACCTGTGCCTCGTCTCTTGTTTCTGGTTGAGAAATCGTCGCCTGTGTTCAGGGTGGAGCTGAGTGACCGGACCAGGGTACCTGTTGGTTAGATTGGCAAACAGAACCAGTGTTCATCTTAAAAGCATGCTGGATGTAGGTGGTCTCTGTTCATTACACCCTGATGGTGTTGTACACTGAATTATTAAATGAGCACTTTATTCCAGCATGTTAAATGGTTTGGGTTTTTAGCAGGTCTTCACACAAAACAAAACAAACAGAAAATTCAGCAATAATTTAAATTCCTTTCAGATTGATCTCGCCACTCTTCCATTTCCTGATGTTCTGTCCACAATATTTTTTTTTTTTTTTTTAAATCACCAGGAGGGTTTGATCCAAAAAACGTGGTTTAATATGTGGTTACGAGCTGTAAAAGGATGCATCCGAGTCCAGATATACTGTAACAAGGCTTCCTGTCGAGAGCTAATCTCTTAGAATTCTTATAGATGAGCTTGACAGATAAGATAGTTTTATTAGGGACTGGGGAAATGGCGTGATCTTCCTCTGCCTCCATCGTCTTTGAAAATTATTCAGAAATAGGACATTTGTGAAGGGGTGTCATTCATACCCTTTTTTCACGCGAGACATGTCTGGATAAAACTGCCTGGTCACTTAAGCGTTCAGAATTGCAAGCCAATAGCAGGGGTGCAATGTTGGCAAATTTATTACAAGGCAAGCAAATACGTTTGGACAAGTGTTAGGGTTTTATCCAGGACTGATGTCTTTCATTGATATGAAGCCACCACATTAAACCCCCCCCCCCCCAATTGTATCTGGCCAATTACCCCACTCTTCTGAGCCGTCCCAGTTGCTGCTCCACCCCCTCTGCTGATCCAGGGAGGGCTGCAAACTACCACATGCCTCAACCGATACATGTGGAGTCGCCAGCCGCTTCTTTTCACCTGACAGGAGTTTCGCCAGGGGGACGTAGCGCATGGGAGGATCACGCTATTCCGCCCAGTTCCCCCCCCGAAAAGGTGCCCCGACCAACCAGAGGAGGCACTAGTGCAGCAACCAGGACACATACCCACATCCGGCTTCCCACCCGCAGACACAGCCAATTGTGTCTATAGGGATGCCCGACTAAGCCGGAGGCAACACGGGGTCGAGCCACCGATCCCCGTTTTGGTAGGCAACGGAATAGACCACTGGAAGCCCCAGCCACCACATTTTTAAGTTTATCACTCAACACAATGAAGTTTGTATTTTGTATCGAACTACTCCGATTATTCTTCAGACAAACTGACAGACCTGAAATGCTGAACTGAATTGGACAAGGGGCTGTAGAAAGATGAGGGTCTTGGCGAGTGTGCGCCGAAGCGGAGCTGCATCATCTTGGGGGTGAGAGGCTGAAGAAAAAGGACAGTTGAAGTTCACTGATTAAGAGCCAAAGAACTCCAGGACAACAAAGATGATTCATTTAAAATCCTTCAGGAAGCCAACAGAACTTCTATATCTGACATTTCAGACTTAATAATTTCAATGGGAAAGACGACCAAGGGGACATCTCTGCATATACCTACAGGCCATTTCTCAGTGTCTGCTGTTCAATAGCAGATCAATCTGATTTACCGTGTAATGACCACGGATGACCAGACTCACTAGCCTTTGGCTAATGGGTCGGACCCTTTAGTTGACTGGTTAGTGCGGTCGATTCCCAGCTGCGGCGGATTCCCAACCGCCCCCTGAATTTGCTACATTGGTGTCAGAAGTAGGATGGTGAGGCCCACTGATTGTTACACTACCCCCCTCCTTCGGGAAGCAAGTCCCTATGCTTCAGCATATCAGCTCCCTCACGCGTCTGGGCTCGCACGCTTCCGATGGCCTCACCATCCCACTTCCGACACCAATGTAGCGAATTCAGGGGCCAGCCGGGAATCAAACTCAGGTAACCCAGACCACGGGCGACCACGCTAACCAGTCAACTAAAGGGTCCGACATGTTAGCCAAGGGCTAGCGAGTCTAGTCATCCATGGTCGTTACACATGCAGCACTCATTTACAAGGAAGATATCAAATGCCAGTTGCCTCCAGGAACCACAGAGGAAGGATGTAGGAATAATGCCCATAGAAGTTTAGCCAATGGCAACGTTTTATTCAACTGAGCTGCTTTTTGGATGGTAAATCATCCCGTTAAGTACACACACACACACACCAAAAGTAAAGACCTGATTATTGACTGGTTGTGGGGATAAAGGTTGCTGTGAGATGCACGGTGACCCTGGTGTTGTATTCATCTGTAAGAGAAAACAGCACATCTTCAATATTTGCTGGGAAATGTGAGTGGGGAAACCAGACATCTGTATTTTAAAAGTGCGATATCAAATTTAGTAAAAGTCACCATAGGAAAGACCTGAGTTAGGCTTCTTTGACCAAAGGGTCTATTTGAGTAGGGTCTCCTGGGGTCCCCTCTCCCTCTGAGAGAGGACCAAGGATGCATTGAGTCCAGGAAGTTGGAGGGCATACGATGACGTCTGCCCCCGTTACCATCAATCACACACACTATTGTGTTATGCTATGAGAAAAAAGAACGACATTACAGTTTGTTTGTTTTTAAACGCATGAACATGACCTCGAAGTATTGCTGGTCCTCTTTTTTGCCTGGTAGTTAATAACTGTCCCCCAGGTCTAAAAAAACAAAAAACAAAACCTCCCAGATCAGATAGCTGGATACCTAACAGAATAGAAAACTCAACGTCAGGGGATTCTGAGGACCAGATATAAAAACCATTGAGTTACACTTGTTCATCAAGATTAACCTGTAGTATTCATCCAAAAGTTGTCCTGTTTTCCTGTATAATGGATCCATCCACTATGAAAAAGCAAAGCACCATAAACCAGTTTTTTTTTTTTTTTTAAAAGCAAGAATCTGGACACTCACAGCATCTGAATCAAAGACATCCCCAGACACAGCAGACCCACAATCCACTATTGCAGTGTCAAGGCTCTTGGAACAGAGAACATCAGTAAGCCATCACAACAAACTTTGCACTGTTATCAGCACCATGTGCCCCTTGTAGAAAAAAAAACAACAACTAAAAATGAGTCTGCGTTACCTTCAGGCTAATTTTCCCTTCTACAATGCTCATCACAGCCGGGTCCTCAAACATGCGAGCCCTGCCCTTCCCAGCCCACTGGACCTTGCCTCTCTGCCCCAAAGGGCCGTTGGTCAGGGCCCGGGTCCTCCATTTTTGAGGGGAGGGTGGAGGTGGTGGGGTTGGTGCTGGCAGCAGAGGCTGTAGGAAACCGTTACTAGGATCTTCTCCTGGGTTCTCTCCATCTAAATCTAAGTCAGAGGGCAGATTTCCAATTTATTTCAAAAGGGGGGTGGGGGGGGGACAAAAAAAAAAAAGTAAATTAAATAACAAACTTACCCATCCCAAAAGTTTCATCGTTGTAGAGGTTTTTCTCTTCATCCTCCTCGGCCATCACCTGTAGGAGTCCGCAGTTCATATCAACGTCCTCTTCTTCACTCCAGCTTTCATACAACTCTGACCACTGGGTCATGCTCCCCGGCTGCTGGACAGACGGATGGAGGGGGACAACATTGCAGTCGAGTGACGGCATGACTACAGAAGCCAACAAAAACTGTTATTGCATATTTCAGCGTATGCTTGGTTATTAAACAACAGTACACATAAAATGGGCAGTACGCAGACATGTCAGATGGTGCTGGAAATTTGCTGCATGCTTTGAGATATTGGCAAAACTACCACAACACGGGGGGGGGGGGGCGTGGTGGTCTATTCCATTGCCTACCAACACGAGGATGGCCAGTTCGAATCCCGCGTTACCTCCGGCTTGGTTGGATGTCCCTACAGACAATTGGCCGTGTCTGCAGGTGGGAAGCCGGATGCGGGTATGTGTCCTGGTCGCTGCACTAGCGCCTCCTCTGGTCGGTCGGGGCAACTGTTGCAGAAGCTGCTGACTCCTCCACATGTTTTGGAGGAGGCATGTGGTAATCTGCAGCCCTCCCATATCGGCAGGGGGTGGAGCAGAGATCGGGGGGACAAAAAGGGAGGAAAACGCAACAAAAAAGGATGACCCTTGACCGTCATATAGAATGACGTGCGGTCAGACACTGGAGAACTTTTAACACGTTTATTGACTGGAACAACAGAACGCTGTGTAACCGGCAGACTGACTGCTGACGTACTTCCTGTAACAGTAGAAGGCGGTTACATGTCAAACATGTATTAGAACAAAGAAGTGTTCTACACGGCACGCGACGTCATCTTTATTTCTGTGACGTATATATGAAATCTTAGTGTTCCTGTTGGTGATGTTCACGCTGTGGTTGGTTTGGGCACGTTGCAGGTGGTCCTTCAAACAGGACACACACACAAAAACACCCAAACCAGGTAAGAGGGGCTCCAGTACCAAATTTGCCTTCTAAATAATGAAATATTGTAGCGAATTCGGTCTTCTTATCCATGCACGTTACAATATGATTACGAACTGCTGTCATTATGACGTCCAACTACCACAATACTTGAAGGTTCCAAGTCTGTGGTTCATTTAACCAAGACAACGGCAGCTTGCTGAAGGTGGTGCATTTATGAAGAAACCCATGTCCACGTAAGCCATCTACTTTTGAGAACTAGCCCCTTGGGAATGGGTGCGTGCGTTCACGTGGGGTGAGACGTTTCTGTGGCGCACAAATCGCTGGCGTGGATGTGGTGAAATACTTGGACGCTTTAATTTGATCAGAAGTAGTAATTGGTCTGCAAAGAAACGCTGCCATCGTGTTTTAGATTTTTTTTTTAATGCATTTTCCTACCTTCCAGCAAGTCCACATGCGAACCAAGTTGGAGGGACTTGACGAGGTAAATAAACGCGGAGTAATTTCACAAGTTATCCGGCGTTTCGCGCGAAATCAATCCGCGCTTCCAACGGCATACGCCCATTTCACGCCGCGGCCATCTTGGATTTAAAAAAACCAAGCGGTGGGAACTTAGCCACGCCCCCTTCTTACTTCATTGAAAACACTGCTGGAAGCAACATGCCGTACTGCTGTGTACCATCCTGCAACTCCTATCAAAGAAGGGAAAGAGATAAATCTGTATATATATATATTCACTAATCTTTCAATAGTGGATAGCTCTGTTCTGACACATCATCTTGATAACAGGAAAATGTGAGGATTTATTTTGCTTCCCACATGTATGACATATCCTCATGTGTCCAGTGAGGTTTGGGCGACTCTACCTGATCATGACTACGACGTGAAGCCCCTTTCTGTGGAAGACCAGCTTGACGCAGTAAAGAAACGCATCGCTTTCCTGGAGGACGAAAATGAAAAGAGCATTTTGGTCTAGAACGCTTCCAGTGTGCGCCCAATCTGATCAGGTTTTAAGGATTACCACACCCTCAAAGCACTCTTCCTAGCTTTACAGCCTACTGCAGAGTCCATGGTGCGATGGACTCAAATGCAAAGGAACAGCCATAACCTAGAACACATTTCTGTGTCTGGCTTCCATGCAGAGCATGTATCGCTGACTGATCAGTTTTTCCTGTTCCTGTGCCGTGTGAGGCAGGGCTTTTTTGCTCTGGATTTATCTGTACGATTCAATGTGTCGCCGGCCACAGTCAGCAAGAACTGTGCGACGTGGGCCAACTATTTGCTCTTTATGTTAGGGACCCTCCCAATATGGCCTAGTAGAGCAGCAGTAGACGAGCTAATGCCACCAGTATTCAGGGAATTCTACCCAAATACAAGAGTGATACTAGACTGCACAGAGATCCGCATCGAGACAGCTAGTTTGAAGGTTTTGAACACCATGACATACTCCCATTATAAAAGTAACACTACACTGAAATCCCTAATTGGGATCACTCCCTCAGGGTCAGTTAGCCTGGTAAGTAATCTATACACAGGATGTATTTCTGATAAGGAGATAACTAAGAGGTCAGGTGTTCTGGACCTCTTAGGGTCAGGTGATGAGGTCATGGCCGATAAGGGCTTCCTTATCAAAGACCTGCTCGATGAAATAGATGTAAAACTTGTAATCCCTGCATTTTTAGGCCCAAGTGGACAGTTTAGCTGTGATGAGCTCACAGACACACAGAGTATTGCTGGCTTGAGAATACATGTTGAACGGTCAATAAGACGCATAAAGGAGTACCACATTTTTGATGGAGTCATACCCCTTTCACTAAGTGGAACAGTCAACCAACTGTGCACTGTGTGTGCTCTCCTAACACATTTTCAGGGACCACTGTTTTAAACCTTTGTTAAATTCAGCTGACAAGAAAATAGTGCACACAAACCTTAGATTGAAACATATTTAACTTCATTTCAGTACAGTCCCATTTTTTAGCCCACACCTTGAGATGAGCAATCACTAGCTTAGTTTAGCAAACAATTGATGATTTGAGTTGGTAGTGAGTTCCAGTTTATTGCTACAACAGAATGACAGTTGACCGAACATATTTTAGTTTAAAATGAACCAACAGTTTTGTTAAAGTACAAAGAATTAAAATATTGTACATGGGACAATCTAATGTATAAATATTGAATGTACCGTATAAAAATGAAATGTATCTTATTTTTTATTTTATTGTGATTAAACAGCTTCTTTGAATACAGCCCTGTGTGTGTGTGTGTCTCTCCTCACTGGCACAGGAGAGGCAGAAAGTACTCGGAAAAAGAAAAGATCCAGCTTAGTTTTCATATTGTGGTAAATGACGGTAGGTGCTCGAGGTTGGTAGTCCAAACCATGTTTGCTGCTGCTGGCCCCAGCTGCATCGATTCCCGATTGAGTAAGAAGGGGGCGTGACTAAATTCCCACCACTTGTTTTTTTTTAAATCCAAGATGGCCGCGGCGTGAAATGGGGCCCGCCATGATGGTAACGCGTAACGTTAGTAGATAGATAGGACAGATAAATAGATGGGGGGAAAACATTTCAGAAACCCTAACGAACTCTGGTTCGCTTTGGAAAATGGCGGAGTCGTGCGCGTCATACGAGATTTGCAGTAAACGGGCTAAAACACCGGCACGGTCCGATGCTAAAGACTCGATGCTAACGAATTAGCAACACCGGAAGACCGCCGGGATTCTTGTGAATTTCAAATCGTTTTATTTTAAATTTCAAACAAACGTCTAACCAACACATTCGATCATAGAAACATTTCTCTTACGTGTTTAAACGACAAGTTTCCCCGCTAATAATGACTTTTTTTTTTTTTAAAAAAACCCAACGAGCCCACAAAAGCGGTCTTCCGGTTAGCGAAAGAAGTGAACCGCAACGGGCCGTTAGAACGGTGGCTCGCTGACCCGAAACAAATGACAATGAGAGGAGGACTTACTTCTTCCGAACCGCTCATTTAGTTCCCCAATCCGGATTCGCTCGCAGTCGAGGGGTCTCCGGCCTCGCTGCTCCGACGCGTAAAGGGCTTCTTCTTCTCTTTTTTCTTTGAGCCACTAATGATCCTCAGCTGGCCACGTTGGGCGGCTTGCCCAATTAATTCGACTCCGCGGAAGTCCGGCAACGTTTTTTACATTTTATTAAATTCGTTGGTTGTATTTTGAAGTAATCGCGTAGAAGTGGCCGAATATAACTTAAGTATTTGGCACTTGAACGAATACATAGCGGATTCCTTATTACACACTAATAATGAGCCTCAGCTGGCCATGTTGGGCGGTTTACCCAATTAGCGATGCCGCGTTCCGTTCCGTGGCGGAAGTCGGGATTTCCCGCTTGAAATGTCCGGCGTCCGACCCCCAAAGCCTTCCGGGGGGGACGACGACGACGCCAAACGTAAACAACAAAAAAAAAACCAAATAAAACGATACGATGTATCTAATATTTGCGTAATGGATGGATGTGAATGACTATGATTACTGACATTCAAAATCGCACATTATTCAGAGACTCAATGACAGACATATACGTCACTCGTTAGATAGACAGCATCCGGATGTGGGCCACTTCAGGCAGCGATGCGGCACTGACGGTCTTCTTCTGGCCCTGACAAAATGGATGTGAGCCTGAAGTGGCCCACATGTATAATAGCAAATATGGCCCAAATATGCCAAATCAAATGTGGGCCTATTTGGCAAAGACGCGGTGCTCTGGGCAACACGTGATCTGGATGTGACCCTGAAGTGGCCCGTGCGGTAAATGGTGAATATGGCCCAAATATCACAAAACAAATATGGGCCACCTTTGGCAAATATGTGGCACGTGCGGCATTGCTATGGTTCGGTTCTGGCCCAGATCTGGCAAACAGGAGCGGAAAGTGCCATCATTCCACGCGGTATGTGGGCCGGATGAAGTGTCGGGTGTGGGGCGGGTCCGGGCCACCGCCATTTTGCTATCTGGGTAACTGTGTTCCCGATCATCTGCAGAAATCAGTAAATGTGCTAATGTTCACACTTTTTTTGTTGGTATTTTTAACGTTTTTCCAAATAACCTGTGCAGAGAAAATAGTTTTCAGACTGTTTACCGTAACCAGCTACCTGATAACATGGCGACATATGTTGACATGTAGTTACACGCAGAACAGGTTTCACTATATGCTAGTATGCTTTATTTGAATTAAATGCAGGCAAATATACGTTACGCTGCTTTTTAGTTGATGGTTTACCACTTACACGGTTCGCCTCCATGGGTGCGGCCATTGTTGTGTGACGTCAGACGACTACTTCCGACTTGTCTGGAAGGCAGCGTTACACCCCGCGGCAAAAGTCTGGCAACGGTTTTTTTTTTTTATTAAATTCTTTGGTTTTATTTTGAAGTAATTGCATAGAAGTGGCAGAATATTGCAAAAGCATCTTTGGCACTTGAACAAATACATAGTGGATTCCTTATTACACACAGCACAATGGTAGGAGACATAGAAATGCAATGTAAAGCAAATATATTAAAGGGTTGGGGGTTTTTTTTGGGGGTTTTTTTTTTTTGGTTGGTTTTTTTGGACCACAGCACAGCTCGTTCGCTGAAACGTTATTTTAAATTAAACCAAATCTGCCTTATCTTTTTGCAAAAGAATTCTGGTCAGGGTTCAATTTTAATTCATAAAGTACATTAAGAATTTACATACATTAACACATTGTCATTAAGCAATTTTACAACTCATTTGGTATCGTGTGTTGGATTTGGTCGCTGTGGCGCAGATTTGGAATAACCGTTTGTCAAAACATGGTCCCCTTTATTACACTACCTCAGAATGAAACTCATCACCCCCCCCCCCACTTCGAAACCCTGCAAGAGACCAGCTCCACCTGCTGACAGACAACTTCATACGATGTGATGATGAACTCTACAGGCACAGCCTCTCATATGCTGATGTAGCCTATGTGTGGGTGGGTGGGTGGGTGTTGGGGGGGGGCTGCTTGTGGCTCCTCAGCCAAAGAGTTTGATGAAGCAGGGGTGACAGTAAGGTTTGTTCTCCTGCTCCTTGAAGCATCCCTTGCTCAGAGGCTTGAGGCAGAAGTGGCACACAAGGTGGTGCGGGTGAAACTTTGCGCCCATGGCGGTCACACAGCGGCCCAGGATTGGCTGCTGGCAGGCCTGGCACACGCTGCCTCTGGACTGGTGGTAGTGGGCCTCACACAGTGGCTGTCCCTCGTGTTCGAAGAAGCTGCCATTAACAAAGGGACAGTAGCATTCCTGTACAGAGGACAGACGCTTTGTCAGGAAGTCTCACGTGATAAAACAGTGAGTAACTGGTCTGAGTTTCATCTGAAATAAATTATCTCTGACAAAATCAGCAATTCAAACCCGCTTTTAGTGACAAGGCCAAATGTGTTACAATGACAGATATCATAACTGTTTATTAATATTCCAAATATAGGATATTATCTATCCATTCGTTAGCCAAGCCGCTTATCCTAAATCGACTCTGTGCATAACTGTAGTCCACTGACTTCCGGTCTCTACCGCAGCGGCCATACCAGTTTCCTGTTTGTTGGCGCGTGCTATCGACACTGGCACATTTTTCGCAATGCCTGCAAGATTTACCATGGATAAATGTCAACGACATGCACAGAACTGTCGACAAACTTTCCATGCACCTAACAGCAAACGGGTGAAAAGTTTCAAGTCGTACATAAGTGTGGACGTCACCTGATATGTACAACTTGAAACTTTTCACCCGTTTGCTGGTAGGTGCAGGGGAAAGTTTGTCGACAATTCTGTGCATGTCGTTGACATTTATCCATGGAAAATCCTGCAGGCATTGCGAAAAACGTGCCACTGTCGATAGCACACGCCAACAAACAGGGAACTGGTATGACCGCTGCAGTAGAAACCGGAAGTCAGTGGACTACAGTTATGCACAGAGCCGATTAGGGTCGCGGGATGCTGGAGCCTACCCCAGCAGTCATTGGGCTATTATTATTGTTGTTGTTGTTGGGATATTATAACTAGCTATTGATATTCCAGATGATGGCTATTACAACTGATAATATTCCAGTTAATGTCTTGGTGAATGCTGAATAATCCAGGTAAGGAAATACTACAGAGTTGGATCAGTTCATCTGCACACAACGTTCTGTCCAGATGAACTGATTCAACTTTGTGGTATTCCAGTTGATAGGCATTATAAGAGACAGACGGACTCTCACCCTGCAGACGAAGCACTGTGGATGCCACAGGGAGTTGAGGGCTGAGATGTAGTTCTCCAGGATTGGCTGAGTGCAGCCTTCACAACGGGAGGCAAAGAGGGTCAAAAAGCACTGCTGGCAGTACTGTTTGCCCTCACGGTCATGAAAACCTAAAGAAAAGGAGACGAGAGAGAGAGAGCTGAACGGCAGAGGTGGGAAGTAAGGAAGTACAAATACTTCGTTACTGTACTTAAGTAGATTTTTCAGGTATCTGTACTTTACTTGAGTACTTATTTTTCTGACAACTTTTTTCACTCCCTACATTTTCAGGACAAATATCTGTACTTTGTACTCCTTACATTTTTAAAACAGGCTCTTTAGTTTTTAGTTTTAATGCATTCGAGGGGAATTGTTGATTGTTTTGTTGACTATTATGTTGACTGCCTCTCTCCTGGCGAGGTGGCGCCATAGAAATCGGGCTTGGGCCGGCCTGGGGCGAGTGAGTACCTTGCGGCTTGCCCAGCACATACACAGCCAGCAATTACCCAACCCCATAAAACCCAAAAAGGCCATTAAAATGGCTCAGATGCAAGTGCAGTAGTTATACTTTTATTTATTTACTCGCTTCTTTATTTTATTTTATTTATTTTGTATTTTTAATCTAATTTTGTTTCCATTTTCATGTTTATATTTAACCTGCTGTAATGTGGTTTAATTCTGTTCCCGAGAAGGGGCCTGCAGGAAGGGGCAGGAGTAGATAGAGGGGAGCAGGATGTGGGTAAATGGGATTTGGGGGTGTTAAAATGTAAAAAATATCACAGTCTTTCAACTGTAATTGTTCAGTTCAATTTGTTTTCCTTGGGGGAAAAAAAACTGATTTGCACACCGGAGCGAAGTCAATGTTCATTATCTTCAGTATTGTTTTTTTTATTTTATTTGAAGTTAGAATGGTTTAAGTTTAATAGTCTTCAAATTGTATTCATACGACGTGAGAGGCAGCAAGAAAAGGGCTGTAGAAATTTCAGAGGGCTACTTTTTAATTTTACACTTTGGAGTACATTTCAGAGCCTGTACTTTTTACTTTTACTTGAGTGAAGAAGTTGAAGCAGAACTTCTACTTTTACCAGTCTTTTTGACACAAGTATCTACACTTATTATCGCTTCGTGTTTTTAAAGGCCGTGTTACACCACAAAATCCTCCTCAGCCTCCTGTCTCACTGGGGTTTTTTTGCGTTGGAAAGACCTGGACGGGACGTGCAACAGTTTTTACCTTCCTCCCCGAACGCTCGGCTGCACTTGACGCAGCAGAAACATTCCGGGTGCCAGTTCTTGTCCAGGGCCGTGACCATTTTCTAAATCGGGTGAAGAAAAACAACAACAAAAAATGTTGGGCCGGGCTTTTGCGTTTGTGTTCAAACAAAATGAGACGCAACATGTCACTCGAGACAGACGGGCACACACACACAGGGCTCTTACATTTAAAATGGGCTTGTTGCACTGTGCACAGTGGGGAGAGAAGAGGCTGAAATAGTCGGACTCGCAGAACGGTCTGCCATCCTTCTCGAAGAAGTTGCGGCTGCCGAGCTCGATCTCACACTCCGTGCACACAAAATGCTCGGGGTGCCACACCCTGCCCAACGCCGTCACCACCTGCAGGAGAGAGAGGTCAGGGGTCACGGAGGCAACAATGTCACCAAACAGTCACAGGTTCAAATCCCTGCTTTTTAAGCTCTGCACTAACTTCGCCTCGTCTGCCAGGAACATTGACTTGGGGTTTGTTTGGCGGTTTGAATTTGGAGACGTTTCCTACCTGTCCAACTACCGGCTTCTGACAGGCCGAACAGTTCCCCTTGGAGGAGGTCTGAACTCCTTGTCTGCTCAGGTCTGATTGGAGGAGGCCCAGCATGCTGTCCAGTGAGCCACCAGATGAGGCTTGTGGGGGCGGGGCTGGCTGCTGTGGGGTGGAGACCACTGGACTGACAGGTGCAGCTGGCTAATAGAAAAGAGACAATAGATGACGTCACACAGGAGTGTTGGGGATTTGAGCCTTCTGTCGTTTCATCGCTTCATTCATTTTATACACAGCCACGGTGGGGCGAGAAAGAAACCAAAACCTTCTGTACCTTTAACCAGCGTTGTAGTACTCGAGTCCAGGACTCGGACTCGAGTCCGGCTCGAGTCCTGATTTTTAGGACTCGTGACCTGACTTGGACTTGAGCACTGATGACTCGGACTTGAACACTGGGGACTCGAGACTCGACTTGGACTCGAGGTTTAGCGACTCGACTACAACACTGGTGTGTGCGCACGTGCTCGCAAGTGCATTTGTTTGGCTATTGTGTCACAAAGTAAATAAGCTCCCTTTGAAGCGGTGCCAGCCACTTGTTTCATGCGGACCTTTTTTTTATTTGTATGTCAGCTTTTTCACGGTGCCAGGGCGGAGCACTGGAGCCCATCTTGGAACTCGACTCAAGACTCAACCTTGATGACTCGGACTCGGGTAACGGGGATTTGACTCGGACTCGACTCGGACTCTTCTCTGGCGACTTGGACTTGAACTCGGGTCGGACTCGAACACTGGGGACTCGACTCGGACTCGACGTTTAGTGACTCGACTACAACACTGCCTTTTAACAACAGTAAGCCCTGGTTCTCAGCTAAACTCAGGCTGCTTCGCCAGGCCAAAGAGGAAGCCTACAGGAGTGGAGATAGGATCCAGTACAACAAAAGCCAGAAATACACCCACAAAGGAGATCAGAGGGGCAAAAAGGTGCTATGCTGGAAAGTTGAAAAACAAGTTTTCCGCCAAAGACCCATCATCAGTCTTGAAAGATATAACCAACTACAGGAGACCCCCCCACCCACCCACTGCAAGGACCCATCAACTGGCTGACAACCTAAATGGGTTTTACTGCAGGTTTGAAAAGCAAACTTTCACACCCCTCCCCCTGTCCGTCTACAATACACAACCAATTGCACTCCCTGCCAGCCACTCCCCCTCCCCCCTCCCCACCAAACCCCCACGAATCTGTGTTGAGGACGTGCACCAGCTCTTCCAGAGACAGAAGGCCAGGAAGGCACCGGGCCCGGACGGTGTGTCATCCTCCTGTCTTAAAGTCTGTGCTGACCAGCCGGCCCCCCGTTTTCACACAGATCTTCAACAGATCACCGGAGCTGTGTGACATCCCCTCCTGCTTCAAGAGCTCCGCTATCATCCTGGTCCCCAAGAAATTCCGTATCACAGGATTAAATGACTACAGGCCCGTTGCCCTAACGTCTGTGGTCATGGAATCCTTCGAGAGACTGGTGTTGGCCCACCTGAAGGAAATCACAGACCCCCCTGCTCGACCCCCTGCAGTTTGTCTACCGAGCACACAGGTCAGTGGATGATGCATCGACATGGGATTGCAGTACATCTTCAAACAGCTCGACTCCCCAGGGACACACGCAAGGGTCCCGTTTGTGAACTTCAGCTCGGCGTTCCAACGCCATCGTCCCAGATATCCTCCACTCCAAACTCACCCGGCTCACTGTACCAGCCCCCCGTCTGCCAGGGGATTAAAAACTTCCTAACAGACAGGAGGCAGCTGGTGAGGTTAGGCAAAATCACATCCAGCACCCAGACAATCAGCACTGGCGCCCCCCAGGGATGTGTGCTCTCCCCTCTACTCTTCTCCCTCTACACCAATGACTGCACCTCAGGTGACCCGTCTGTTAACATCCTGAAGTTTGCGGACAACACAACCATCATTGGCCTTATGTGTGTGTGTATGTGTGTGTGTGTGTATATATATATATATATCAATGTATATATGTGTGTGTGTGTGTGTGTGTGTGCATATATACATACTATATATGTGTATGCATTATATAAAACTTTGTTAAAAGAAACACTCAATGGTAGAGAAAGTGCTCAACAAATAAGGAGCAAAATAATCCAGTGAGTCAAAAATTTACTTGACTCACTGGATTTTATATACATATATACATATACATATATATATATAAATATATGTGTGTGTGTGTGTGTGTGTGTGTTACTGTTGTTTGAGTTTGACTGCCCGGTCTATTTGCACACTCTTTGACTTGCGCTTTACAGGTTATTTATTTAACGATCTGAATTCTCAAGGAGGCAGATGATTAAATCAGCAAAATAAAAGGATAAAAAGCGCGCGCAGAAAAAAATCCCCTGCCGATTGGACTCAGCCAATCGCCGATTGCCGATATATTCGTCCGATCGCCCGAGCCTGCGATATGACTCGTACATACCGGCAGGGATGTCTGACATCGCAGCAAACTGACGTCTATGGAGGGTGCATGAACGTGGCAGGTGTCCCTCTGTATTTGAATTTGTCTTGTCTTGTTATGATTTGTTGTTGTAATTCACATCCCTGAACCGTAGAGAGCCGGATTCAAACGGCGTCACACACAGACCCCCCTTAACGTTTGAGTCTGACCGTCAACTTAACCCCGTGTTGTCGTGCTGGGTTCGTGTAGGGGACTTACTGTGCTCTGGACCCTGAAGTCCGACAGAGACGCCATCAGCTTGTCCAGCTCCAGCGTGGCGGAGGTGGCCGAGGGCTTCGCAGAACTAAAACACAACATCCAGGTTTTACCTTCACACAGTCCCGATATAATACAGAGAGGTGAGTCTGTCAGCAGACTACAGGAGAGGGTCTGTCACAGAGTACAAAACAGTTTTTAATTTTTTTTAAAAAAAGCTAAAATATATACATATAACTTTTTTAATTTTAATATAATATATCATTATATTGAAATATTAAAAGAAATAATATTAATTGTTAATATTAGTTATTTATTAATATTAGAATATATATTATTATATATATATAAATATATACGTATATATTATTATTATTATTATTATTATTATTATATAGAGATATTCAAAGCTAAGAACATTTAGTTTTGACTATCTCTACCCTGTACAAAAAAAAGGACTTCAGTCTAAAATAACTGATATACAGGAAGTCCCCGGGTTACGAGCAAGTTTCGTTTTTGAGTCTCTTCTTATGTTGAATTTGTATGTAAGTCGGAACAGTTATGTACAGTTCACATCTAGTCAAGTTTTTGTCTTAGTATACGGTATATATTTGACCTAAAACATCATAAATATGATAATGCAGTTATAGTGAACTTATGGACTTAATTCACCATAGCTTGTTGTTTGTATTTGTACAAACAAGTATTTGTGTAGCGAGTTCGGGGGGCAGCCGGGAACCGCCGCAGCCGGGACGCGAACCCGGGTCTCCCGCACCACGGGCGACTACGTTAACCAGTCGACTAAAGGGTCCGACCCGTTAGCCAACCGGCTAGCGAGTCTGCACATTCATGGTCATTACATTACCCCCCCTTCAGGAAGTGCGTCCCCGCACTTCAGCATACCAGCTCCCTCACGCCTCTGGGCACACCCGCTTCCGGTGGCCTCACGGTCTCCCCATCCCACTTCTGACACCAATGTAGCGAATTCGGGGGGCAGCCAGGATGCGAACACGGGTCTCCTGCACCACAGGCGACTGCACTAACCAGTCAACTACAGAGGTATAAAGCTGATCCGCCACAGCATGAAGATATGGGAAATAGTAACAGAAGCTAGGTTAAGAGGAGAGGTGATGATTAGCTAGCAGCAGTATGGTTTCATGCCATGAAAGAGCACCACAGATGGGATGTTTGCTTTGAGAATGTTGATGGAGAAGTATAGAGAAGGTCAGAAGGAGTTACATTGTGTCTTTGTGGATTTAGAGAAAGCATACGACAGGGTGCCGAGAGAGGAGGTGTGGTATTGTATGAGGAAGTCGGGAGTTGCAGAGAAGTATGTAGGAGTGGTGCAGGATATGTATGAGGGCAGTGTGACAGTGGTGAGGTATGCGGTAAGGATCGGCTCTGAGCCCTTTCTTGTTTGCAGTGGTGATGGACAGGTTGACGGACAAGATCAGGCAGGACAGGAGTCTCTGTGGACTATGATGTTTGCCGGTGACATTATGATCTGTAGCGAGAGTAGGGAGCAGGTTGAGGAGAGCCTGGGGAGGTGGAGGTATGCACTGGAGAGAAGAGGAATGAAAGTCAGTAGGAGCAAGAAGGAATACATATGCGTGAATGAGAGGGAGGACAGTGGAATGGTGAGGATGCAAGGAGTAGAGGCGACGAAGGTGTATGAGTTTAAATATTTGGGGTCAACTGTTCAAAGTAACGGGGAGTGCAGAAGAGAGGTGAAGAAGAGAGTGCAGGCAGGGTGGAGTGGGTGGAGAAGAGTGTCAGGAGTGATTTGCGTCAGAAGGGTACCAGCAAGAGTTAAAGGGAAGGTTTTCTAGTGAGACCAGCTACGTTGTATGGTTTGGAGACAGTGGCACTGACTAAAAGACAGGAGGCGGAGCTGGAGGTGGCAGAGTTGAAGATGACGAGATTTTCATTGGGAGTGATGAAGAAGGACAGGATTAGGAACGAGTATATTATTTCCGCCTCTGGTGTAGGAAGATGGCCGTGCGAATTCGCATTTGCAGCGGCCGCACCGAGTGCCGGTGTAGGAAGATGGCGGCCTCACCCAGTACCGTCCATGCAGTGTCTTTGTCCACATCTGCGTCTAAGTTTTGTCTTTGTTTGATGGCTGGGAGAGCTGGCGCTGGATCGGCTGGGAGAGCGGGGCGGGCTAAGCTAACTGCTAGCCCGTGCAGGCCGGCAGTTCCGATAACACCGAGGGCGGTCTGGCGGCGGCCTCACCTGGCGTTGACTGAGGTGTTGTGATGTCGTCGTGAAGAGTGCGGGGAGGTGTGTCGAGGGTGTCTGGGAGCGCTTGGTCTGCTTCGTCCGGTGGGGCAGGGGACCACGGCCCCTGCCTGGAGCTACGTCTGAGGAGGAAACGCCGAGGGCGATCTGGCAGGACGTGGAAGTGGGGCGGGCTAAGCTAACTGCTAGCCCACGCAGACCGGTGGTTCGGACAGTCATCCTGGCTGGTGTTCGTTCCCTTAGACAGTGATTTTTTTGTTTAGTTTGGACATACGTGTTAGTTTGGGTATGTGTGTTCTTGTAGTTCCTGGATGTGTTTTTGTCTTTGTGTTGCACTGCTGTGGGCTGGGGGGGAAACGACAAATAAAGTGTTCCTGATTAGAGGGACAGCTCAGGTTGGACGGGCCGGAGACAAAGCAGGAGAGATGGTTTGGACATGTGTGGAGGAGAGATGCTGGGTATGTTGGGAGAAGGATGCTGAATAGGGAAGAGGAGAAGAGGAAGGCCAAAGAGGAGGTTTACGGATGCAGTGAGGGAGGACATGCAGGTGGCTGGCGTGACAGAGGACGATGTAGAGGACAGGAACAGATGGAAACAGATGATCCGCTGTGGCGCCCCCTAACGGGAGCAGCCGAAAGTAGTAGTAGTAGTAGTAGTAGTAGTAGTAGTAGTACTAGATTGTAATCTCTGGTCAGTAAACGTCGTCTACCAGCTTGATCTGCCATGTCTTGAGTGTTAGCCACAACTTTCAGTTCTTCAAACTCAGCACTACCTGCCTCCCTCTTCCTCACTTGGTTGCTATGACGAAGACCTACATCACTACATGCTTAAGTACTACCACACTCAACTACAAAAGCCTTCTTGTATTTTTGCCGTGGTTGTAAATATGACTGTGATAAAGAATCCTCTGCACGTAAAATCTCCAGGATTGTAACTTTAATATTATTGCGGTATTCTGATGATGTGCGTCGAGAGATTCCCCCCCCCACACTTGGGGGGTCAGTGGTCCCCCCATGATGAGAGACTATGATGGAAAATATTTGTCAAGACGCTTTTTCAAGACTAAATTCCCATTCGGTGCAGAGATTCGGACAAAATGATGTCAGACAGACAGGACGTTACTTGTTTGTTGAAGTCAATTTTGTTAAAATTTTAAAAAAAAAAACCCAAAATCAAAACTCACCTCTAAAAATAAAAGCTTGATTAAATATAAGGATTTATATTTGCTCATCAATTTTGCCTTCAGAAGATGAAATATTTAGTCACTGGTCACTGGTTAACATTTTTCACCATGGCGTGCCCCCGCGTCACCCTGCCGAGAGTAAAGAGCGCCATCTAGGGGACTCTGGGTAAATTACACAGACGGTACCTGGAAGAAGGGGGCGGAGTCTTGTCCTTCACGTTCTCCTTCTCTTCCTTTTTGGACGGAAACTGAGCCAGGATCTCATCTGACAATCCAACACAAAGATTACACACACACACACACACACACACACACACACACACACACACACACACACACACACACATTACAAACATACTGTATATACACACTATACTCACAACAAACTGCACACACATTGTATACATAGACACACACACAAAGATTACACACAACACATAAAACACACAAGGATCACACACACACACACACACACACACACTGACCTGTGATGTTGAACTGGGTGGCATTGAGTTCTTGTAACAGGTGGTCCAGCTCGCTCAGACCCCCGCCCAGGAGGGAGGAGGAGGAGAAGGCGGGGGGCTCGGCTGTGCGAGGGGAGCGGGGCTTACACACCGTGCTGTGGGGTGAGGGTGGGGTGGGGGGTTGGGAGGTGGCAGACAGAAAAGAAGACATCGTCCTCATCATCAACATGACCAAAATGCACCAACTTCAGTTCCTTTTTTACAACTGGTGTGTGGCGCTCCGGATAAGAGTGTGTTTGTCACACACACACACACACACACACTAACATCCAGATTAATTGAAACACAGATAAACTCTTGTGCCCTCTGACCTGACTGCTCATCACACTGACTGACACACAGAAAAATATAAAAAAAAACCCAAAAATCCCAACTGCCTTCATGGCCACCAGCACGCCCGCTTTGATTTCCAGCTGCGGCTCACGTCCACTTCACTGTCCCCCACCAGCGCCACCCGGGCTCGCCATAAATTCCTCTCCCGTCCTCACCGAGAGACAAGCCGATACAGGAGCGGATTAGAAACCAACTCGGCGATCGTCTTTTTTTCCGCAAAACAACATAACATACAACAATGGACCCTGCTCGCCACGAGAGGCGCGGGATCTCAGCAACCAGGCGCCAGATTGCAGGCGATCCAAAGCTGGGAGGATCTGGCACAAGTGAAGAAGCAGTGCCAGTAGGGAGAAGAGCTGCGAGACAGCATAGTCCCAGCTCAGGGAGAGAGTGGATGGCGCCCTCTAGGAGGCTCATATAGGGCTCTCCCATTGAAGTCAAGTCAGGTCCATTTTATTTGTACAGCCCATTCGTCCTCATCAGCCGCTTCTGCGGGGTCGGGTCGCGGTGGCAGCAAGCTAAGTAGGGCACTCCAGACGTCCCTCTCCCCAGCAACGCCCTCCAGCTCCTCCTGGGAGATCCCAAGGCGTTCCCAGGCCAGACTGGACATGTAGTCCCTCCAGCGAGTTCTGGGGGCTCCCAAGGCGTTCCCAGGCCAGACTGGACATGTAGTCCCTCCAGCGAGTTCTGGGGGATCCCAAGGCGTTCCCAGGCCAGACTGGACATGGAGTCCCTCCAGCTCCTCCTGGGAGACCCCAAGGCGTTCCCAGGCCAGATTGGACATGTAGTCCCTCCAGTGAGTTCTGGGGGATCCCAAGGCGTTCCCAGGCCAGACTGGACATGTAGTCCCTTCAGTGAGTTCTGGGGGATCCCAAGGCGTTCCCAGGCCAGACTGGACATGTAGTCCCTCCAGCAAGTTCTGGGGGATCCCAAGGCGTTCCCAGGCCAGACTGGACATGTAGTCCCTCCAGTGAGTTCTTGGGGATCCCAAGGCGTTCCCAGGCCAGATTGGACATGTAGTCCCTCCAGTAAGTTCTGGGGGATCCCAAGGCGTTCCCAGGCCAGACTGGACATGTAGTCCCTCCAGTGAGTTCTGGGGAATCCCAAGGCGTTCCCAGGCCAGATTGGACATGTAGTCCCTCCAGCGAGTTCTGAGTCCACCCCGGGATCTCCTCCCAGCTGGCCGTGCCCGGTAAACCTCCAAAGGAAGGTGCCCAGGAGGCATCCTGATCGGATGCCCGAACCACCTCAACTGGCTCAATATCACAAATAGCCCAACATCACAAATTTGCCTCAAGGGGCTTTACAGCAACACAACATCCTGTCCTTAGACCCTCACATCAGGCAACAATCCTCAAGGTTAGCAACAACCAGAGTGCTAATCTGCTGTTTAGCTAACAGCCAACTCACCGGGACATTTCGGTCAACAGAGAGGAGCGCCGTTGAGTTTCTCCCGCCGATAACTTCTCTGTATTCCTCAGTTACTCCGCAGCTAAGAGCGTATCACCGTCCGTGTCACATACTGCCTCCATAGCAACCCGCCCAGCTTCCTCAGTTTAAAACCCATTCACAGACATCGTATCAGACAGACCGCCCATCACGTCAATAATTAAGAACCCATTCGGAATGACACATGTCCTGCAATGAGCCATCTGGTAAACAGATGCTCCCATCTCCTCAGAGAAAAAAAAAAAGTTATTCCATAATTCAATAACACACACAGACACACACACACAAAAACCACATTACATGTTGTTTCCAGTCTGATATTAGATCCACATGACTCCTAACTGGGTTTAGGAGTAAGTCGGTAAGTAAGTTATACTTTATTGGTGCATTTGGTACACAAGACATGTGTTCTTTTTGCAGTCTGTGTTGCCTAGGCGGGGCCGGTGTCTCCTCCTCTTGTGGACAAAGGGAAGCAGATTCATTCATAGGAAGAAGAGAGAAGAGACTGAGAAGCTGGTTTACCTGTACAACTTCTCGGGGTTGGAGGGGTGGGAGCCATTGGACTTCATCGCAGACGAAACCGTCTGAAAATTGGACAAAGGCTGGTAAACCTTAATTAAAACGATATGATTAAAGTCAGACAAATCAGTAACCAGACTGAACTTTTCACGTCTAAAATCATCAATAGGGCATACTGAAACATTCGACTCACATTTTTTTTTTAATTTCTAAATTATAAATATTGTGTTTTTTGCCCCGTTACTGATAGCCGGACTCAGTTGTCTCAAGAACTGTGAGGGCGTGGTCTGGTCCTCATTAATATTCATAAGAGGACTTTTGAGTGACAAGTGGGAATTAAGGATGGGTGGGGTTTCTTAGTTTGATTTGATAGGCTGTATGCAAATGAGGGTCTGATATCGTGAGCGTCAGAAGAGACTCGCTGAGAGGAGCAGAAGGCGGAGCACTTTTAAACAAAAGGGGGACATTAGAAGAACTAAATTCTACCTTTTATGTTTAGGTATTTTTTTCAGTAGGAGGGGGCAGTAAGTACAAAATGCATCACGATTTAAGGGATTTTCACAATAATTAAAAAAAAAACCATTTCAAATATAAAACTAAAAATACCTAATGATGAAAATATTAAAAAAGGTTTGCCATCCCATCACATTTTAGAGAAACTGAAGACTGTTTTCCGATGAGCCTCCTACCTGCTGAGGCGTGTAGGCTGGCGGGGGCGGCCTGGTCTGGGCGGAGTCCTGGGGAGCAGGGCCAGAGGTTGGTGGAGGGTCAGAGGTCAACAGGACAGGATGCCTGGCCAGGGGAGAGCCGGTGTTCTCTAAGTCAGCCAGGAGGGCATCTGGATGGATAGACAAACAGACAGATAGATAGATAGATAGATAGATAGATAGATAGATAGATAGATAGATAGATAGATAGATAGATAGATAGATAGATAGATAGATAGATAGATAGATAGATAGATAGATAGATAGATAGATAGATAGATAGACAGACAGATTGATTGATCGATAGACAGACAGACAGACAGACAGACAGACAGACAGACAGATAGACAGAGACAGACAGACAGACAGACAGACAGACAGACAGACAGACAGATAGATAGATAGATAGATAGATAGATAGATAGATAGATAGACAGATTGATCGATACAGACAGACAGACAGACAGACAGACAGACAGACAGACAGACAGACAGACAGATAGACAGAGACAGACAGAGACAGACAGACAGACAGACAGACAGACAGACAGATAGATAGACAGACAGAGATAGATAGATAGATAGATAGATAGATAGATAGATAGATAGATAGATAGATAGATAGATAGATAGATAGATAGATAGATAGATAGATAGATAGATAGATAGATAGATAGATAGATAGATGGGTAGATACAGATAGACAGATCGATTGATCGATACAGACAGACAGACAGACAGACAGACAGACAGACAGACAGACAGACAGACAGATAGACAGAGACAGACAGACAGACAGACAGACAGACAGACAGACAGACAGACAGATAGATAGACAGACAGATAGACAGACAGACAGAGACAGATAGATAGATAGATAGATAGATAGATAGATAGATAGATAGATAGATAGATAGATAGATAGATAGATAGATAGATAGATAGATAGATAGATAGATAGATAGATAGATAGATAGATAGATAGATAGATAGATAGATGGGTAGATACAGATAGACAGATCGATTGATCGATACAGACAGACAGACAGACAGACAGACAGACAGACAGACAGATAGATAGATAGATAGATAGATAGATAGATAGATAGATAGATAGATAGATAGATAGATAGATAGATAGATAGATAGATAGATAGATAGATAGATAGATAGATAGATAGATAGATAGATAGATAGATAGATAGATAGATAGATAGATAGATAGATAGATCGATCGATCGATCCAAGTTTTCTTGATATTGAATAGTGTAGCTTCAATTTCTAAATCCGTTCTCGGACATTCTGGTCTGCTCTGCGGTACTCTGATGCACCCTGGCAAGTCTTGGGCGCTACTTGACTCAATTTCAAGAAAGCTCATTGTGAACTGAGTTGAAATGAACTGAAGTCAGTCAAGGAGATTTCCCACCGACTGAACTGAAAGAGGCAGGCAGAGGACAGCAGACATGTGGAGAGAATAGCGTCATGGAAATGAAAGCATGTAGTAAGAGCGATGGTTTGGGTTCGGGTTCAGGTTCAGGTTCAGGTTCAGGATGGTGTTGCACTGGGGATTCAGAACGGTGCTCCTCCATGAACCATTACGTGTGTGTTTGTTTTAACAGTGTGTTAGTAAGGCCCAACCCCATGAGCAGCAGGTGGTTACACGGTCCAGCTCAAGACAGACAGGTATATATAGATAGATGGACAGACAGACAGGCAGGTGCACGGGCAGAAACGGAGAGACAGTTACGTACCAAACACAACAACACGAGGACTGAGAGGGTAACTAGGTGCCTCGGGCTCTCCTAAAGGGAGACACACAGGCTCGGTGAATGGCAAAACAGCAGCCAAGCGGTCAGCCGACACAAACCACACACACAGCACACCGGTCAGACAGACACTGGACAGACAGACACTGGACAGACAGACACCGGTCAGACAGACACCGGTCAGACAGACACTGGACAGACAGACACCGGACAGACAGACACTGGGTCAGACAGATACTGGTCAGACAGATACTGGACAGACAGACACTGGTCAGACAGATACTGGTCAGACAGATACTGGACAGACAGACACTGGTCAGACAGACACCGGTCAGACAGACACTGGACAGACAGACACCGGTCAGACAGACACCGGTCAGACAGACACCGGTCAGACAGACACTGGACAGACAGACACTGGTCAGACAGATACTGGACAGACAGACACCGGTCAGACAGACACTGGACAGACAGACACCGGTCAGACAGACACCGGTCAGACAGACACCGGTCAGACAGACACTGGACAGACAGATACTGGTCAGACAGATACTGGACAGACAGACACTGGTCAGACAGACACCGGTCAGACAGACACTGGACAGACAGACACCGGTCAGACAGACACCGGTCAGACAGACACTGGACAGACAGACACCGGTCAGACAGACACTGGACAGACAGACACTGGACAGACAGATACCAGTCAGACAGACACCGGTCAGACAGATACTGGACAGACAGACACTGGTCAGACAGACACTGGTCAGACAGACACTGGACAGACAGACACCGGTCAGACAGACACCGGTCAGACAGACACCGGTCAGACAGACACTGGACAGACAGACACTGGTCAGACAGACACCGGTCAGACAGACACCGGTCAGACAGACACTGGACAGACAGACACTGGTCAGACAGACACCGGTCAGACAGACACCGGTCAGACAGACACTGGACAGACAGACACTGGTCAGACAGACACCGGTCAGACAGACACCGGTCAGACAGACACCGGTCAGACAGATACTGGACAGACAGACACTGGTCACACAGACACTGGTCAGACAGACACCGGTCAGACAGAAACTGGACAGACAGACACTGGACAGCCGGGAGACGGGAGACTCAGCAGTCGCACAATTCTACAGCACATTCACAGCGTTATAAACAAACAAACAAACAAACATTTCTGCACTCGTATCTACGCATGCCAGCGTGGGCAGGAAGGGCAGGAAGGGCAGGAAGGGCAGGAGGTCTACTCAGCAGCCGATATCATACTGATCCAGATGGAGGGGGAGCGGTTCCCGTCGGCTGCGTTCGCTTGATAAAAGCGTACGGCCTACGCGGACCAGCTTGACGTGTGTGGATATCGGGACTCGGTGTAAGCGTGTCTGAACTTCTAGTCAGTGATCAGCGTTGTTTTGTGCGGGTGGTCGGTTTGTTCCAGCAAGAGCTGACGAGCAGGAAACCCTCCCGCCCCGACAGCACCGCTCATTCAGTGACACCGGCCGTGACATAATCACTTTCTCTGTCCTGGACCAGAGGTGGCGGACATGTGCCGGGCGGCTGTATTTGTCAGGCTGTTGCATTTGGGGTAAATTGTAAGACCGGCTCCCTATTTTGGCCTTCCAGACATCTTACTTGGCATCCGTTTAGTTCTCTGGTGGGGTATGGCGTTCTATAAGTTGCTTTTCTCTCTGTTTCATGCTTCTGTGTGGATCCCCGTTATATGGGCGAGTTATCGGCTACGCGTCAGATTTAGATTAGCCTAATTTATTCCGCATTATCTCGCTTTCACACACACACACACACACTTTGTTTGTACTTGTGAGGACCTTCGGTGACTACGTTCATTCCCTGGCCCCTATTTGCAAGCTTAACCAGCAGAACTACATGGCCAGCTTTAACCACTACCCTGACCTTAGCCTAACAGGATGCTGTGTTGCTGTAAAGGCAAATTTGGGGATTTTGGGCCACACGACTGAAACTGACTCGACTCGACTTAATTCTAAACCCAAGCCCTAACCTCAAAAGACCCTCGAGGAAACGAAAAACGAGGGCCAGCCGAAATATCCTCAATTTGCCAAAATGTTCCCACTCCTATGGTCAAATTAGTCATCACAAACATAGCTGAACCCTATTTGCAAGCTTAACCAGCAGAACTACATGACCAGCTTTAACCACTACCCTGACCTTAGCCTAACAGGATGCTGTGTTGCTGTAAAGCCCACTGAGGCAAATTTGGGGATTTTGGGCCACACGACTGAAACTGACTCGACTCGACTTAATTCTAAACCCAAGCCCTAACCTCAAAAGACCCTCGAGGAAACGAAAAACGAGGGCCAGCCGAAATATCCTCAATTTGCCAAAATGTTCCCACTCCTATGGTCAAATTAGTCATCACAAACATAGCTGAACCCTATTTACAAGCTTAACCAGCAGAACTAAATGACCAGCTTTAACCACTACCCTGACCTTAGCCTAACAGGATGCTGTGTTGCTGTAAAGCCCACTGAGGCAAATTTGGGATTTTGGGGACTTTGGGCCACACGACTGAAACTGACTCGACTCGACTTAATTCTAAACCCAAGCCCTAACCTGAAAAGACCCTCGAGGAAACGAAAAAACGAGGACCAGCCGAAATATCCTCAATTTGCCAAAATGTTCCCACTCCTACGGTCAAATTAGTCATCACAAACATAGCTGAACCCTATTTGCAAGCTTAACCAACAGAACTACATGATCAGCTTTAACCATTACCCTGACCTTAGCCTAACAGGATGCTGTGTTGCTGTAAAGCCCACTGAGGCAAATTTGGGGATTTTGGGCCACACGACTGAAACTGACTCGACTCGACTTAATTCTAAACCCAAGCCCTAACCTCAAAAGACCCTCGAGGAAACGAAAAACGAGGGCCAGCCGAAATATCCTCAATTTGCCAAAATGTTCCCACTCCTATGATCAAATTAGTCATCACAAACATAGCTGAACCCTATTTACAAGCTTAACCAGCAGAACTGCATGACCAGCTTTAACCACTACCCTGACCTTAGCCTAAAAGGATGCTGTGTTGCTGTAAAGCCCACTGAGGCAAATTTGGGGATTTTGGGCCACACGACTGAAACTGACTCGACTCGACTTAATTCTAAACCCAAGCCCTAACCTCAAAAGACCCTCGAGGAAACCAAAAACGAGGGCCAGCCGAAATATCCTCAATTTGCCAAAATGTTCCCACTCCTATGGTCAAATTAGTCATCACAAACATAGCTGAACCCTATTTACAAGCTTAACCAGCAGAACTAAATGACCAGCTTTAACCACTACCCTGACCTTAGCCTAACAGGATGCTGTGTTGCTGTAAAGCCCGCTGAGGCAAATTTGGGATTTTGGGGACTTTGGGCTACACGACTGAAACTGACTTGACTCGGCTTAATGCTAAACCCAAGCCCTAACCTCAAAAGACCCTCGAGGAAACGAAAAACGAGGGCCAGCTGAAATATCCTCAATTTGCCAAAATGTTCCCACTCCTATGGTAAAATGAGTCATCACAAACATAGCTGAACCCTATTTGCAAGCTTAACCAGCAGAACTACATGACCAGCTTTAATCACTACCCTGACCTTAGCCTAACAGGATGCTGTGTTGCTGTAAAGCCCACTGAGGCAAATTTGGGGATTTTGGGCCACACGACTGAAACTGACTCGACTCGACTTAATTCTAAACCCAAGCCCTAACCTCAAAAGACCCTCGAGGAAACGAAAAACGAGGGCCAGCCGAAATATCCTCAATTTGCCAAAATGTTCCCACTCCTATGGTCAAATTAGTCATCACAAACATAGCTGAACCCTATTTGCAAGCTTAACCAACAGAACTACATGATCAGCTTTAACCATTACCCTAACCTTAGCCTAACAGGATGCTGTGTTGCTGTGAAGCCTGCTGAGGCAAATTTGGGATTTTGGGGATTTTGGGCCACACGACTGAAACTGACTCGACTCGACTTAATTCTAAACCCAAGCCCTAACCTCAAAAGACCCTCGAGGAAATTAAAAACGACGGCCAGCCGAAATATCCTCAATTTGCCAAAATGTTCCCACTCCTATGATCAAATTAGTCATCACAAACATAGCTGAACCCTATTTACAAGCTTAACCAGCAGAACTACATGGCCAGCTTTAACCACTACCCTGACCTTAGCCTAAAAGGATGCTGTGTTGCTGTAAAGCCCACTGAGGCAAATTTGGGGATTTTGGGCCACACGACTGAAACTGACTCGACTCGACTTAATTCTAAACCCAAGCCCTAACCTCAAAAGACCCTCGAGGAAACGAAAAACGAGGGCCAGCCGAAATATCCTCAATTTGCCAAAATGTTCCCACTCCTATGGTCAAATTAGTCATCACAAACATAGCTGAACCCTATTTGCAAGCTTAACCAGCAGAACTACATGACCAGCTTTAACCACTACCCTAACCTTAGCCTAACAGGATGCTGTGTTGCTGTAAAGCCCACTGAGGCAAATTTGGGCTACACAACTGAAACTGACTCGACTCGACTTAATTCTAAACCCAAGCCCTAACCTCAAAAGACCCTCGAGGAAACGAAAAACGAGGGCCAGCCGAAATATCCTCAATTGGCCAAAATGTTCCCACTCCTATGGTCAAATTAGTCATCACAAACATAGCTGAACCCTATTTGCAAGCTTAACCAGCAGAACTACATGACCAGCTTTAACCATTACCCTAACCTTAGCCTAACAGGATGCTGTGTTGCTGTAAAGCCCGCTGAGGCAAATTTGGGATTTTGGGGACTTTGGGCTACACGACTGAAACTGACTCGACTCGGCTTAATTCTAAACCCAAGCCCTAACCTCAAAAGACCCTTGAGGAAACGAAAAACGAGGGCCAGCCGAAATATCCTCAATTTGCCAAAATGTTCCCACTCCTATGGTCAAATTAGTCATCACAAACATAGCTGAACGAGACCCCCCCACCCCCCCCCCACACACACACACACAGCCCGGGCTGCTCATATAAGGAGCTGATCTTCTCTCAATGGGAATTATGACCATATTTAGTGCTGCCCCGCCGGCTTGTTTGTCTTGGCCGGAGGCCTGCTCAACAAGTGGTCTCTCCCGCCTTGAGCCTCCCCGCATTGGACACGCCGAGTCTCGGCAGGCGGAGGCGGCCAGCAGCGTAAACACTCCGCTCTAAACACGTCCGAGCAGCGCTTATGCCTCTCTCGCCCTGCGACCGACTCTCGGCGCGCGCGCGCGCGCGCAATCCAATCCAGATGTGCTGGGCCGGAGATCTCCATCCCTCCTCCCAACCAGACCCGCTGGCCCCACCACCTCCTCCTCCTCCTCCTTTCTGAAAAGACCGTTTCAAGAGAGAGCCCTACCGGCACAAGAGCCCGATGCTTTATTCTCTCTCGGAAAACAAACCCTTCTATTTTTGCTGAGCTCCCGAGGCTTTTCGCCACCTCTGGGGGTGGAGGAGGGTGGGGTGGGGTGGGGTGGGGGATCCAAGGGAGGGAAAAACGCACTCGTTTTAGTTGTGTGCGCGCGCGCGCGCGCACTTTCGCGTCGACGGGAAGGAGAAAAGTCGAGCCGACCCGGTCACGTGGCGGCCGTCGCCGCTCGCCGTGTTCCCAACTTTCCCACTTCACGGACCAGGCGTCGGATCGGATTGTGCGGAATCGGGATTCAAAATCGGACTTGGAATTTGCGGCGCTAGCGGCGCCGGCCACGCGCGTAACGTGGTAGTAATTAGCCTCTCCCCGGGTGTGCGGCGCGCGCACATATTAGTAAAACCACAAAAACAAAGAAGAAAACCCCCCCCGTCTCGGGATGAAGCGACTCCTGAAAGTGGGGCGGGTGGGTGGATGGATGGGTGGGGGTGGGGTGGGGGAGAAAGGAGCGACATCAGGTCGTGCAGGCCTCGCAGGGCACCGCTTACAACAATAATAAAGTTTACCCCCACACACACACACACACACACCAGGCAAATCGTCCTCCTGTCCACATACACCCCGTTTGGCTTCACCCTGCAGACCCCCCGGGGGGGGGGGTTACAGGGCCGAGGCATCTGACGGGGTTACGATGCGAGTTTCAGTCACGTCAGGCTCTGTAGCGCACATTTCTAATAGTACATTATTATATTATGAATAAAGCTGGGATTTGTACGACCGAAAACGTTTTCTCTGCCCCCCCTCCCCCCGTCCCTCCCCCGTCCCGGACAAGACAACGCAACACGTAGCCCCGGCGTGTGTGAAACATACCCAGGTCGTCCATGATAAAGTCACGGCGGAGTTCTTCCTCTTGACGGGGAAAACCAGAGCCAGCATTCGCTGCGAGCCGATAAAGACGGGAGGCTTTTCTCGTTTCGGGAAGGGGGGGGGCGGGCCGGCCCGGGCGGGGGGGGGGTGGGGGTGTGTTTCGGAGCCGCCGACTCTCGCGGGTCCTTCCTCGCGGGGTTGTCGGTTCGACGGCGCTGGCCGCTGGGTCTCCAGGCTGGTCCAGAATAAACTTCTTCGATCCCGTTATTCCGGTGAGAATAAGAGGCGTCCCGACGGTTTTTCCTCTCCCTCCCTCCCTCCCTCCTCCTCCTCCTCTACGCCGCTCTCTTCCTGTGTAATTCCTTCAGACCGGAGAAGGCGTAGCTCCATTACTGCGGTCCCCCCCTTCCCTCCCTCCCGACGGATGACGTCACCCTCGACATTCCTAGTCCATATTTGGGATAGAAAATACGGGATTTTGCGGCGGACAACGAAGTACCGTGATGGGGGGGGGGGGTTTGACGACAGCTGTGAGGTGACGTCACAGCCGTCCTTAAGTGGGTCCGGAAAGCGTGTTCTGTTTCGCCGGAGCGGCTACATTGTAACGAAAACGTCGGAGGCGACACGTAAGCCCCTTTTGGAACACGTGTTAGCTTGTGGCACAGCGCGTCCCCCCCGACGGACGGCGTCCCCGACTCCGTCCCGGGAGGTCCGGATTTCGTCTCATTTCAAACACCTCCCCAAACCTGGCGACTTTACCCACAGTCACCTCTCCCCTATAGGAAGCGGCGTTACAACGCGAGAGACTTGTGTGCTACCCGGGTCTTCCATAGGTGCCATTATAAAGTACTGTTAAAAACGAAAATGAGACAGTGCCATAAAAAAATGAAAGAACTTTAATTAAGCTCACAGTTTCTGGCTGGGGTTAAGTTTTGTGTTTTTTTTTTGGGGGGGGGGTAGGTGACTTTTTGAGGACTGCAGTTTAACGCCACAGTTTGCTCCTGGGAATTATGTTACAGACGAACTAAACTCCAAAGAAATGTCTCCTACTTTATCTAAGAGGTACCACAGTGCAACGAAGAGACACAGCAGAGCTACGAGGCGGAGAACGTGTTCAGTTTTGCTGATGCTGAACAAACAAAATGAACACAACATAAAACTTGTTTTTTTACAGTGTACAGAGCTGTTTGTTTCCCCCCTGGTCTGAGCAAGGTCATTTTGGATTTATTCTGAAATATAAAGTAAAAACATAGGACTCGACATAGGAGCCAGAAGCTTGCCATCATCACACTGGAAAAAGAAAGCAGAATTTGTTCATGCAGTGTTTGGACATCGGCCTGCTTCCCCATGCATGTTTCTTCCACTGTGACGTCATCTTCAGAACAATAGTGATGATAATTTAAACGCAGCGAGACCAACAGGCCACTGTTCGAGCTAGCTGGCGCCAAAAAGAAAGGAGCAAGGAGGAGGGTTAACAATAACAGAATATCAAAAACAAATTAGGTGAAGCAAATTGCAGGTTTAAGGTAAAGGTTAAGTGGGTAGACTCAATTTGGTTAACTATAACAACCCCCGTTCCATTGGCTTCCATCAACTAAAAAAGTATGGTACATATATCCTCCACCGCTATTGTCCACCCCCCGCTGCTCCTGCCCGCCTCACTGCACGGCCTGTTCATTTGTGGTGCTGCCTGAGTCCTGGGGCTTCATCACGTCTGGGAGCTCCGGAGGGCTGGAGAAGGCCTCGACATACAGCTGCTCGAACATCTCATCTGAAGGGAAGAGGAAAGAATGTCGGTCTCACAAGAAATCACAACAGTACAGTGGCACTGGGTCCCTGCTCTGCTCCGTGAGCTCCGTTCTGCTCAACAACCCAAACACACCAACACCCTTTACTGTCTGACAGACTCTGTGACTGCGTGTTGTACGCAAATGCTCTTGACAATAGATATGAAATCCCTCGTAGTATCAAAGAAGTACTTCTGTAATATGACCAACAGGCGGATAGTCACAACATGGCCAGAGTGTCTCCATACTGGACACCCAGGTTATAACTCGCACACACATCTGGCCTGCTGAAATGTCCTCGAGCAAACCATGAATCCCCACCAGTATCAGGACATTAGAGGGAATTTCATCTGCCAATCATATTAAAGCAACTTACCAACCACTAAGTTGGGTATATTAAGTCAAATATGCAGGAGTGTGTCCGTTTTGGGAACCTCAGAATTACATCTCTGCTCTTCGAAGATGATGTGGTTTTGTTGGCTTCATCAGAATGCGACCTCTGGCGTGCACTGGGGCAGTTTGCAGCCGAGTGCGAAATGGCCGGGATAAGAGTCAGCACCTCCGAGTCTAAGGCCACGGTTCTCAACCGGAAAATTGTACATCGCTCCCTCCGGGTTGGGGAGGAGTTGTTGCCTCAAGTGAAGGAGTTCAAGTATCTCGGGGTCTCGTTCACGGGTGAGGGTAGGATGAAGCGGGAGATTGACAGGCAGATTGGTGCAGCATCAGCAGTAACGCGGACGTTGTACCAGACTGTTGTGGTGAAGAGGGAGCTGAGCTGGAAGGCAAAGCTCTCAATATACCAGTCAATCTTCGTTCCAATCCTCACCTATGGTCACGAGCTTTGGGTAGTGACCGATAGGGTGAGATCGCAGATACACGTGGCTGAAATGAGTTTCCTCTGTAGGGTGTCTGGGCTCAGCCTTAGAGATAGGGTGAGGAGCTCGGACGTCCGGAGGGAGCTCGGAGTAGAACCGCTGCTCCTTCGCATCGAAAGGAGCCAGTTGAGGTGCTTTGGGCATCTGATCAGGATGCCTCCTGGGCGCCTTCCTTCGGAGGTTTTTCGGGCACGTCCAACTGGGAGGAGACCCCAGGGTAGACCCAGAACTCGCTGGAGGGACTACATGTCCAATCTGGCCTGGGAACACCTTGGGACCCCCTAGGAGGAGCTGGAGGGCATTGCTGGGGAGAGGGACGTCTGGAGTGCCCCGGAGAAGCGGCTGATGAGATGAGATGCAGGGTGAAGTAGAATCCGTGGAAACTGATTTCTCTGAAACCTGAGTTTTGAAGGGAACTTTTACTCCCCGGAGCTACAGGCCTAAGGACGAGCAAGACAAACAACCCTCACACTCCTCCATCACTCACCTACAGCAAAAGCACACTGCTAAGCTTCAAGGACGGATCAATCAAAGCACATCAACGAACCACATGGTTACTTTTTAAAATCATACAAATAACAATGGTACTCTATTCTCCAGTCTTATATAACGATTCAAAAAAGGAACAACTGTAACAGAGTAATCAGAAACCAGGACAACACACACTAGGGGTGTAACGGTACACAAAAACCACGGTTTGGTATGTACTTTGGTTTTGAAGTCACGGTTCGGTACATTTTCGGTACAGCGAGGGGAAAAGAAACAAAACAGAAAATGGCTTCTCTTTTTGTTCCTTTTTTACTAAAAAAAAAACTAGGGATGGCATTTTGAAAATTAACTGTACTGGATCTTCAAGCTCTGGTTTATCTGCGTTCTCCATAACTATGAGGCTGCGCTGTGCTAAATTACCAGCAATCTCTCTGTGCGTGCATGCTCAGTGGGGTGGCTGAACGTACAACATCTGGCCCTTTGCAAAAGTTCTAGGGGGAAAGTCGAGTTTTAAATTCAATTCCGCACATGCAGTGGTTAAAACAAGGTTAAATTCGTTCGGTACACATGTGCCGAACCAAAAGACCCATACCGAACATTTTCGGTACGAATACCTGTACCGTTAAACCCCTAACACACACATACAAGAAGCAGAAAAATAGGAAACGCTGAATTGTGTACAAACGTCAAAAAAATATCTCAAATCATCAGAGGTCCAGAATTCACAAAATGTTAACGTACCACCAATGCGAAAAGCCAGACCAACTGTAGCTGGGGCCTGAGGTCTGGCAGTCTGGTTGGTGAAGCCACAGTCGCCAAGAGTTTTGCCGTCCTCTAGCAACTGGTCATCCTGGGTGAACAAGGGTTAGAAATTCATGCCACACTAATCAAGAAATTCTTTCAAATCTCTGACGCTGTGTTCAAAATCGTTCACTCACTCACTACTCCCTACTCACTATCTAGTGAGTTCTATGTAGAGGAATATATAGTGAGCTCATCAGCAAAATTAAAAAATACTTTCGTACACTGCTTGGGTCATTTTCTCTGCTGTTAATTAAGTCATTGCTGTCAAACAATTACAATGTACCAAATCAACGTCAGCTGGTGGACCATCCATAATAAATACCGGCATGCATTTTTGTAATAAATACATATTATATTGCGTGTATTTTCCCATATTAATAAATCAAAAGTACTTCTTGGCCGTTTGTGTTGTGATGTGCTGCTCTGCTCACATTAAACATATTCTTCACGCCACAACTCATGGATTTGTAGGGCTGGGTATCACCACTGATTTCCCGAATCGATTCCGATTCACAAGGTCCCACATGGATTCGATTCAGTATTGATTCAGTTAGGGATATTCGGTTGCAATACTAATTTTGCTTGGATATGAAAGAGATTCTCAGAACTAATGCTATAAATTGTACAAGGACCCTCTAACCTGGTGCATTATTAAAAATATCAATGTTTACATTAAGAATTAACCCCCAAAGCAGATTCCGGTCTGCAATTTCTTTCTTTCTTTTTTGGCATTTTCCGCCTTTATTAGACAGCGAGAGTCGAGACAGGAAAGGCAGGGGAGAGAGAGGGGATGACGTGCAGCAAAAGGCCCGGGCCAGACTTGAACCCAGACCGCTGCGGCAAGGACCCAGCCCCATGTGGTATGCGCTCCACCAGGTAAGCCACTGGGGCACCCCAGTCTGTAATTTCTGTATGACACGTCAACGGGGAACATCAAAACATTAAAAGATTGATTCAGGGATTAAATGAATAATCTGACTGTTATGATGAAGATCGATTCGAATCGGGAAAACAATTAATTGAACCTAGCCCTATGGCTGTCTCATGCCTGTCATCATAAGGAAAAACAAACTACACTCCATCGAAAATACTTCTTAATAATACTCTTTATAAAATCAGCTTTTAGAGCTCTGTGGAAATGCCACCCAATATCAATATTTCTTTTCAGTTTTCTTTCAGCACAATGCGTGATGGTATATAGTGCTTGGTTAGTGACCATCGGTTGTACTCTATTTTTCACGATGCACTGTGGGATACTTTTGAGTCCACTAAATAGGGCATAATAATTCTCACAATACATTTGGACAGCACTACAAAATGGCGAACCCAAAGTGAGTGATTTCGGACACAGAATGTCTTTTGAGATCATAGGAACACGCACTTTGGGGGGAAAAAATGCAGCATTTGTTTGCACATAAGTACAAACAAGATGTCAC
This sequence comes from Lampris incognitus, assembly GCF_029633865.1. Classification (NCBI taxonomy): domain Eukaryota; kingdom Metazoa; phylum Chordata; class Actinopteri; order Lampriformes; family Lampridae; genus Lampris; species Lampris incognitus. The sequence goes on from NC_079227.1 coordinate 7,694,459, forward strand.
AGATGTCAATGAGATATGCTGAAAACAAAAGCACTGCTTTGTCAATGGAAACACTCCCATCTTAATTCTATTTGTAGGGTTGCCACTGCACTCTGACCAACTGGTGTGTTATCCTAGACGAATGTAACCATATAAAGAAGACAGGGTCACACTCACAAATATACCATAAATACACCATCAGCGTGTACACACTGATGTAGGCCGGATGGCTGAAAACGTTTTGTGTTTCGCCGGACAGATGATATAGTAAATCTATTTGACTGGTGTATTTCTGAGCGCGAACCCCTTCTTCTTTATATGGTAACACTCCCGTCTTACCAAGAAAAAACGTGCTTGTGTGTATATATAATCCATGTAAAAGATACCCATTGTAACACTGACATGGACTTCCTGCCAACAAAGATGGACTGTAATGGCAAGAAACATAGTCCGTGACTCACTTTGTAGAGCCTCTGCTCTTCAGGGGCTCTCTTGAGAATTCCTTCAACGATGCGCTTTAACTCGTAGACGGTGGTGGACTCCTTGGCGTCTGTGAAGATTGTCGTCTTCTGACGTCGGATCATTAAGAAGACATCCTGAGAGGGCGACAAAAGAAAGTGAAAGAAGGGAATCAGCCGCATTTGGGGACACGGCAGAGAAGCGGTCTTCAGGATGAGTCTCATAAGACGAATGAAGATAGGCTAAATAGAGATCTCAGCACTTCACAGTCCGATTAACACAGAATATTCCCAAACATGAGAACCTGACAGGAGGGCCTCAGCAACTCTTTGTTGACATTAAGTCGGCGTAAAGTTTTGACGGCACGAGTCTTTGTCTTTATAATTTCTAGGTGTCCGAATACCTTTGTCGTGTTCGTGTTAAACACTGCAAAGAAAACGAGGCTGGAGTTTGGCTAGCTTGCCAGTTCTGATTTCTTCAAAAACAACCACCAAGACACTTCGTATGAATGCTGGGGGGGGGGGGGTGTTGGTTTTCAGTCACCAACAACAGCCTGCTTGGGCAACCAGCCAGACGACGATGCAGGCTCAGTCGTCAAGCTTCCTGATTCTCGATTCGCAGAAAAACAACGGCTTCTTCACAATCTCTAGACAGCGACAGTCGTCCAAAAACGCCAATCTCGCCAGCTTAGTTCATTAACGATATTGTCAGCACAATCGCTATGATCACATTCAGGGTTAGCCTGGCGGCTACTACGTATTTGCCTCGGTAACCTAGCACACCGGCACGTTACAGCGAAGGATAAGAGCCTAGCCTAGCTAGCTAGCTAGGCTATGCTAGGCTAGCGAGCTAGGAGACGTCAGCTAACGAAGACAACCCGGGGAAACGAGAGCCCCGTAGCGGCGCGGCGCGGCCCGGCTCCGCGGGGGGAAAGGGCTCGACGCGAGCTCGCGTAAAAACGGCCGAGAGGCGTTTTCGCGAAGCCCGTTTTCTGCGGGACCTACCATTTTGGGCGCTCAGCTAGCCAGCCGGTTCGCCAGCCCTCTTGTTTGCGCCTCAGTAGACCCGACGGACCGCAAAGCGCTTCCGACGTTACGTCGCGTCGCTCGCCGTCGCGCGGTTATGACGTATGCGGTTTCGGAATTTGGCGCGTAACGTCGTCGGGGTCGGGATTCGAAGGGGGAACCGCGGGGGGGGGCGGGGGAAGCCTGGGCCAGTTCCCCGGCGTCAGACCACGGTTAGTCGGACGTTGTCGTTTGTTAGCCGGCTAGCTAATGTCAACTTAAAAGTTCACGGTCCGTCTTCGAAGTACTGGAGGATTAACCCGCGGTTTCGTCGGCTCACGAGCCAACACTCTTAGCCGGTCAAGCGCTACGGTTACGTGGCTAGCCGCCCGGGTCCGGGTCGGCTAGCGTCGACGCGACTCCTGGAGAAGGGGTAACTATAGCCAGTCTGGAAAGTAAAGTCACCCGGGAATAGGTTCGTCTCTGTCAAATGTAGCCGGTGCTAGAAAACGTTTAGACCAACGCAACGTACGCGTCGTTAACTTAACATTCTGTCTACCCGTAAACCCCGCCCACCTTAGCTAGCTTAGCCCGCTATACTGTTATTATGACGAATCGGCTGCTGATGGAAGCCTGCTGACGACGCCGGATCGGGAAAGTTGGTGACGTGCGAACTGGCCGTTAAACGGGAAGGCGTCCGTACAAACGCGGTTTCATTGCAGTACTCTGCTTTTAGATGCTAAGTTTACAAGGTGGTCGTGAGACCAGCTATGTTGTGTGGTGTGGAGACAGTGGCGCTGATGAAAAGACAGGAGGTGGAGCTGGAGGAGGCAGAGTTGAAGATGCTAAGATTTTCACTGGGAGTGATGAAGGACAGGATTAGGAAGGAGTGCAGTGTTTCTCAACCCGGTCCTCAAGGAACCCCCCTATCCTGCAGATTTTCATTGTAACCCTGCATAGGTAGCCCTGCTTGTACTTACTCGACCAATCATCTCGCAGCACTTAATTATGCAAGGTGTGCAACGTCTGACAAAAATTCATTGCTGATTGGCTGAATAACTAAAAACAGGTACCTATTCAGGGTTGCAAAGAAAATATGCAGGATAGGGGGTCCTTGAGGACAGGGTTGAGAAACACTGTATTAGAGGGACAGCTCAGGTCGGACGGTTTGGAGACAAAGCAAGAGAGGCAAGATTGAGACGGCTTGGAGGTGTGTGGAGGAGAGGTGCTGGGTGTGTTGGGAGAAGGATTCTGCTGAATATGGAGCTGCCAGGGAAGAGGAGAAGAGGAAGGCCAAAGAGGAGGTTTATGGATGTGGTGAGGGAAGGCATGCAGGTGGCTGGTGTGACAGAGGAAGCTGCAGAGGACAGGAAGACATGGAAACGGATGATCCGCTGTGGCGACCCCTACCGGGAGCAGCCGAAAGTAGTAGTAGTAGTACTTTTAGATGCTAATGCTGCTCTATAATACTGTGCCGATGCCAGAAACTGCACAACGTTTATCTCGGTAGTCAGCCTCCAAAATCGCCGTCAGCCAATGGCAAATCGGGTCTTCTTCGTGGATTTTCTCTGATTCGAACGTGTTAATTATCCTTCACTCAGAGCTGCTCTCAGCTTTTGGTGAGAGGATTCTATGAAAACTTACCGCTACTGTTAGGGATTCGTCTGACGTGAGATCAGCTGATTTGTGGGCACCGCGTCATTTCAACGTTATCGGCGCAGTTGCACGTTTAGATGCGCCGATAGACTTACACTGTCAAGTTTTGAGAAGGGTCCTACTAGAATACTTAAACCTGAACTTCGGCTCAAGGAGCGACATGAGATCAAGCTTGGTTTTCTGCCCAATCTATTCTCTATAATTATGACGTCTGCCCCACCCAAACTGCCCGGTATTTGATGAAGCTTAAATCAGTCAAACTTTATTTATGAAAATGCAGTGCATTTTACATGAGACCAGGAAAAGGGGGTAATCATCAACCTTATAATAAAGCAAAAGGGTGTGTGTGCAGAGGGTGAACGATATGGATTTATGGCGTTTGTATGGGCAATGAGAACGGGAGCGGCCGAAAGTAGTAGTAGTAGTAGTATGGGCAGTGACAAAGCAGCTCCTACTCAGTGTTGGTGTGTCTTGTTTTACTGCTGTTTGACCAACCTGTGTCTAAAAAGTGCTTTGCAAGACTGAAAGAACATCCCATCTGTTGCAGATCCCAGCCTGTGAAGAAGACACTCGGACTATCATTATCATCATCGTCGTCATTATGTCAGTCGCAATGGAGGCCACAGTGTCCCTGACTCCTCTCCCTGTTCCCACCCACTTCTCCTATGCAGAGCAATCCTTCTCACTAAAAAAACGCCGCCTGCCCTTCTCGTCCTCCTCCACCCCCTATCTGCCCTCACCAGCCTGCCTCTCATGCTCACAGCCCCCCCGCCCTCCTTCCAAAGGCTGCGCTGCTTTGAGCAGAGTATTCACCCAGCGCCCCAGTCCCTGGACCCCCCTCTCCACCTCCCTCAACAAGACTCCCCCTGTGGCCTCCTTGTACAACCCCAGCAAGCAGGAGTCCTACTTCACCCAATGCTTCACCAACCTGGGCCTCCTGGGGAAAGGCTGTTTTGGGGAGGTCTACAAGGTGAGCGAGACATCAGTTGGACCTCAAATGAGCTTGAAATTGTTCATATATGTTCTGGTCGAGACGGGGGTATATGTAATTTGAACCAACCAGTATAGACTGTAGACTTCTCTGTATGATCTTTTTTGTTATTTGGATTTTAGACCAGATCTTATTTGATAAAGGAAGAAGAGTAATGAAGGGAAAAAGTTTTCAGATGGATGTTTAGTAATTGATGGACTGATGAAATTATGAATGTCTAGATCAGTAGCTGACTAAACAGACTGTCAGACTGAACGGCTGATTGATTAAACCCAATGAGAAAATTGGTTTGCAGCAGCAGACCCAGCAGAAAATTAAATTTGAGCATATAGATAGGAGCTGGTGACACTGACAGTATAGACATGTTTGATCAGTTCATTTGGAGAATATTGGAAATGATGGCATGTGCAGGGCGTCGAAATGTATTAGTAGAACCAGCTGACATCACAACACCAGAGACGAATAAGACATCAGTGTAACATGTTTCTCCAGGTTGTGAGCCATCTGGACGGTCGTCACTACGCAGTGAAACGCTCTGCACATCGCTTCAGGGGCAGTAGAGAACGAAAGTGCAGCCTCAGGGAGGCCCGGAACCATGAACGCCTCCCCCCTCATCCCCATATCTTGGGCTTTGTGGGTGCCTGGGAGGAGGGGGGGCGTGTGTATATCCAGATGGAGCTGTGCGTCACCAACCTGCTGCTCCATGCTGAAAACCAACTTCCCTCTCCAGGTTTGTCAAAGGGAGAAAAGACTGTAGGGTGCTGTTATTTTTCTGTCTATTCTTGCCATGTCATAACAGAGTTCTCCAGTCAAACCTGAAAACCACTGGCACTGATAGAAGATTTCCACAAGATATCCTTTTCAATATCAGTTAGTTTAAAGTTTAAATCCTGAAGATTTATCTGCAAAAATATTGTCCTTTTTGAAACTTTTTTTTTCTGGTTTGATCAAGACAATAGCTAAACCATGAATATCCAATTTATGAGCTCATTTGTAGTTGTTTATTTTAACGGCTGCTGTCTGGTAGGGCTTTCTCAGAAAGTAAAAACAAAAACACATTTTCTGTTGTGATTTGGGTCACTTTAATGTATGGTCATACATTTGAAGCATCGGATATGTGGCCGTGCTGCCTACGTTTGTATGGGGAAGTGGGAATTGGTGGGGATTTTCCATCACTCCATGACAAACATCAGAGGAATTGGCTTTTTCTAGATCAACACTATGGCTTTTCTTTCACTGAACAATCACTGCGATGGTTTTATGGAAACTATGGTCCAATGAGCTCATGGAAAACACTTGTGTGACATCCTGATAGAAGTCAGTGGAAAGATAGAGAGGACACTGATTTTAGATCTGTTCACGGAAAATTCTCTGTTCACGCTACTCAATGTATATCACCATCGACCAGTGTTTGAAGAAATTGCAAGTGAAATTGCTGAATGTGTTCACAAAATTGTACATGCGAGTAGAGTCGCGATTGAGGTTTGTTCATACTTGTGTCAGATAGTGATCCCTTCAAAATGAATGTGAACAGTCAGACAAAAACAAGATGTGTTGAAGTCTAAATTGGCCAGTAGTGTGAATTGTGCTTTAGTTTTGTTTTGAATGGATTTCTGGGATTTCAAGTGGTCACACCACTGCAATTCTCATTGTCACTACAAGTGTCTGTAAATTAGATAAAAGCAATCTATGGGGTTGTAGCGTTAATCAGATTTGAAATGGTGTCATTAAACTGTCAAACTGATTAAAATGGTCTGTTCCAGATGAGGGGGCAGTGTGGACGTATCTGTGTGATCTTCTCTTGGCCCTGCAGCACCTGCACTCCCAGAACTTTGTTCACCTTGACGTCAAGCCGGCCAACGTATTCCTCACCCACTCTGGACGGCTCAAGCTGGGAGACTTTGGTCTGCTGTTTGAGCTCCCACAGCAGGGAGCAGAGTCCGGAAAAGAGAAGGAGAAAGAGGAGGTTCAGGAGGGAGATCCCAGATACATGGCCCCAGAACTGCTGAGGGGGGAGTGTGGACACCCAGCTGACGTATTCAGGTCAGAAAATTGACTGGTAGAATGGGTGGAGGGATAAGGTACAACTACACACACACACACAGTCATAAATTAGAGGAAAAGATACAGGTGAAAGGAATGGCTGGGTAAAATAGTTCAATGTTAGTTCAAAAGCGGCACAGTGACCCAGTGGTTGCTTAACAGCAAGAAGATCCTGGGTTCGAACCCCAGGCCGTCCCAGGTCCTTTCTGTGTGGGGTTTGCATGTTCTCCCCGTGTCTACGTGGTTTCGTCCGGGTGCTCTGGTTTCCTCCCACCATCAAAAAGACATGCATGTTATGGTTAATACTCCTCTCTGTGCCCCTGAGCAAGGCAATAGAAAGAAGAACTGGAGTTGGTCCCCGGGTGCTGCAGCTGCCCCCTGCTGCTATACAATAGGATGGGTTAAATGCAGAAGACAATCGTAAGCTCTGTTGAGCCTTATATCAGCCTCATATGCCCTGAGCACTGGAAGTAATCGGAGTAAGGCAATATTTCAGTTAAAGCATTTACATGCACAATAACACAGGTTTGCCAATACTCAGGTATACATCAATTCCTTTAATAACGTCTAAGGTCTGTGGACTCTGCATTGTACAAACAAAATCTAGTTCACCGTGTCACACTTTTGAACAAGACTAGGTTAAAACCTTGTATATGGCTGGAACGCAACTACATTTATCAAACGGCTGTTTTTGCGCGACATCAGTTCCGTGAACATCTGACGACATAATAGAAAACTGTTTGCGCAGATTAGTTTTGAAAGAACAACGGCCAATGGGGAAACTCCAACTCAGCCACCCGACCAATGGTGAAACTCCATCACTCACTCAGGCACTCATAGACAACCGCATGTGTAGGGCTGACCCTGCTGTTGTGACCCAGCCAGAAGAAACCAGATTAGGTTGTTTACCTGCACCAATAAATTAAAGAAGAAGATTTATTTCTTGCATGCTATGTTAATACTGTTTTCGACCTTGCCCTGATAGATATTATATAGAGAAGTGTTTACATGACTGTTTTTGAAGTCAGAGTAACTTCAGTATCTCTGTGATGGGGATAAATGAGTTGATGTATTGTGTCTTTTAGACACACTGTTGAAACACTGTTCATGCCCCTGCTGTGTTTTCTAGTTATGTGACTTTACTCATTTTCTTTTAGCTTGGGTGTTTCTATTCTGGAGCTAGCATGCACCATGGAGGTTCCCAAAGGTGGAGAGGGCTGGCAGCAGCTCAGAAAAGGTTACCTGCCCGCCGAGTTCACCTGCGGTAATACACTTTCATTTCCTGTCTTTCTTGTCCAGTCTGTGTTTTCACTATTTATTTATTTCTGATTTCTCCCAATTTAGTGGCCAATCGATCCCCTATTTTAGTTCAAACACCCACCCTCGTACTACATGCGTTCGCCAATTGCATCTCTCCGGCTGGCAGTCTCGAAGGAGACGCCTTGCCACTTTCGTGACAAGGCGACTCCAGGCCGAACCGCTGCTTTTTCCGACACACACAGAGACGCATTCATGTGACGAACACAAACCGACTCCGCCCCCCCCTCCCGAAGACAGCGTTGCCAATTATTGCTGCTTCATCGAGTCCGGCCATAGTCGGATCTGACGAGACCGGGGCGCGAACCCCAGTCCCCAGTGGGCGACTGCATCGACACAAAGCCGATGCTTAGACCGCTACACCACCGCGGACTATTTCATTTTTGTTTTTAACTACTTGTCTTTTCAATGCCTTTCTAAATCATTTCATAACCTCTGCTTTTCCACAAGTTTCAAATGATTAATGTTATTTAGATCTGCTGTCATCATTGATCATGATAATGTAAAAATTTTGTTTGTGTGCAGCCCTGTCAGCTGAGCTGCAGGCCATCCTGAAGATGATGCTCGCTCCGGATCCCTCTCAAAGAGCCACCGTTACCGAGCTTCTTTCTCTCCCCTCGGTCAGGGGACACATGTGGAGGAGACGTCTCTATCTCCTCCTCATAGAAGCCATGCTCAAACTGGTCTCCCTCTATCAGGTCAGCTGATGCTATGGTCTCTGTCAGGTCAGATTAGCCTCTGGTCTCTCTGTCAGGATAGCTGACACAGACAAACCTTTAAGAAATTCTGTATGGCGTCAGTACATAAAAGTCCAGTGCAATGCAATTTACACAAGAACAAGTAAACTTAACTGCACAGGTGAAAAAGGCAGTTTAACAATCATATCAGGAAACCAAGTAACAGATCTGTTTGCATGCAGACATTGGCTGAATGTACTTCTGGTTTTTCGTTTTCTCATATTTTTTCCCTCATAGTTGTCCTTCCCTTCATCCTAAAACTTAACCATTTCCATTCTTTTTGACTTAATTTTTTTTTGAAGAATAGAACTGCAGGTACATATTTCCTTGCACTGCCTTTGTCCCTGTTGTAACTGACAAGAAAACTTGAATTAGTAGAAAATGTGTTATTAATATGTGTCATCTTTACAGTTAGATTGACTTGGGGTCAACTGTTCAAAGTAACAGGGAGTGCAGAAGAGAGGTGAAGAAGAGAGTGCAGGCAGGGTGGAGTGGGTGGAGAAGAGTCTCAGGAGTGATCTGTGACAGAAGGGTACCAGCAAGAGTTAAAGGGAAGGTTTACAAGATGCTTGTGAGACCAGCTATGTTATATGGTTTGGAGACAGTGGCACTGATGAAAAGACAGGAGGCAGAGCTGGAATTTTCATTGGGAGTGACAAAGAAGGACAGGATTAGGAATGATTATATTAGAGGGACAGCTCAGGTTGGACGGTTTGGAGACAAAGCAAGAGAGACAAGATTGAGATGGTTTGGACATGTGTGGAGGAGAGATGCTGGGTATATTGAGAGAAGGATGCTGAATATGAGGCTGCCAGGGAAGAGGAGAAGAGGAACACCAAAGAGGAGGTTTATGGATGTGGTGAGGGAGGACATGCAGGTGGCTGGCGTGACAGAGGAAGATGGAGAGGACAGGAAGAGATGGAAACGGATGATCTGCTGTGGAGACCCCTAACGGGAGCAGCCAAAAGTAGTAGTAGTAGACAGTTAAAATGACTCTTATTCTTATTTTTTAGTATCTTTTTAATCCACACTGCTAGTCTGTGTTGTAGTTAAGACCCACTTTCCCCTTAATCTGTAATTTCTCTTCCCTCTCAGTCGGTTGTGGATTTTGGATGGCAGCTCCTCTCTTCCATCCACCTGCCCTTCTTCCCCCACTACACTGCCCCTATGCCCTGCACTCCACCAAAAGACAGCTGGGAGAGAGACTTCACTGTGCCCCTCAGCGCCATGCACACAGATCCTGACAGCTCTGGAGACGATGCCGTGTTTCCCTTGGACCTCACAGACACAGAGCTGTCCCCATCCTTCTCCCACAGGTACACAATACAACAACACAACCAGTTTGTAGAAAAACAGAAAGATGAGTATGACACATGAAATATGACACAGTAACTTGTTTAGGTTTGCAGTTATTCTTATTCCCTGTTGTAGAAATCAGTCCACATTAAGATTTATGACTTTGTCTCTGATGCCATTGTTGTTTACAGTTCTGCTGTGTTGTATTTCAAATATGTATCCCCCTTGGATCAGCCTCCAAAGCTGTGATTGGACCTTTCACAGTTTGGATGGGTCCATAAGGTTGAAATTGCTCTGTGAGGGGAAAACGAGACCCAAACTCATAGTTGGTGTAATCAACTTGAGATTTTTACTTGGCTGACAATGTAAGACTACTCCCAGTCTTTATATCAGACAGGACAACATGCTAGCAACCAGCTCAACAGTTACAAAAAAAAAAACAAATATCACGAATTGCAGGCTAGTGTGACGGCTGACCCCTATTCCTGGGCCAAAAAAAGTTTTTATTTTTATTTTTATTTTTTTTAGTTTTGTTTTTTTAATGTCAAACAAGACGTTATCTCGCTTCCTGTTCATGTTAGTGCTTTAAATGTTTTCCCTCTTTCAACAGGGTCGGATCCAGATTGTCTGTAGGAAGCACCTCCACTCCTCTCCCAGCCTCACAGATGCATACACACCCTAGTCCCCCAAACACACCTTCTCACTTGGGTCTGGGGGGTTCACCCTCACGCAGCCCAGCCCCCTCCCCCATCCACTCCCACAGGTCCTGGCACAACCTGTCCCCTACTCAGAGTTTGATACACTCTGAGCCTGAAAACCCAGCTCCAACCAGTTGCTCCACCAGGACCAGGCGCTCCTCCTCCAAGGACTCAATTAAGAGACGCACCTGTTTCTGGGTCAAAGATGAGGAGTCTGTCCCCCTCCCTGGCTTCGAACCAAGGAACCTCCTTGGTTTGTTTGAGGAAATCGAATCGGAGGGACAGCCATGAGAACCAGACTGCCAGAATGAACAAAATGAATGTTTTGTTTTTTTAAGGCGACAGTTAAGTTGGCCTTCAGGGATAATCTGCAATGAATGAAAAAAAAAAAAAGCAAACCCCCAGCTTTGCCTGTTTCGAACGGTTTGCTATTTTGTGCTGCACTCTTATAACACTTTTTTTTTTTTAATATGTGGTGTAAAATTTAGACGAAAGAAAAAATGCATGAGAATATTAAGTGTGGTGTTAGGATTTATAGATTCCGTTTTCATCTGCTCTGCGCTGCTCCTCCTGACTCACAAAGGGAAATAAACCTGAAATCTTGAGGTGGAGAATAAAACTTTGAATCTCAGGAAAAGCTCAGCCTGCACACATACAACCCATGTTCCCGTCGCGCTAGATTATGATAACGCTCCATCTAGAGCAGTGGTTCTCAACCTTTTTGGGGTCCTGGACCCCCTGCGTATTTTTGATCTACCCTGAGGACCCCTCCACGTGATCTTGGGGGAGGGGGGTTGCAATTTGATAGAAACAGTAGAAACTGCATTTTAAATTGCATTATAGCAATTATTCACTCTGGGGCAAAAATAAGAGCTTTCAGTTGTAACTTAGATATAGTTAACAAAACAGAATTCTTATGCAGTAACTTTCAGATATATGTAACAAAACAGAATATGTATTCAGTAACTTTCAGATATATGTAACAACAGAATTTTTATGCAGTAACTTTTAAAAATGCAAACGGGAGCGAGATCTCTTATTAAAATACAATAAATTACACTTGTGAAACAGATGTAATTAGAGAAAAAAGTCCTGTTACCCTTTATAGTTTAGGTAGATAAAGGTCTCAGTCACATTTGAGTAAAATAATCCTATTTCTCTAAATGTCATAGGATCTTTTTTTTTAAAGATATTTCATTTTCACGGACCCCTTGCAATCACACCACGGACCACTAGGGGTCCGCGGACCCCCGGTTGAGAAACACTGATCTAGAGAATAACGGGGCGGCTAATGTGTCATCAACATTAGATTTCAACCATGTGGCCAAATTATAATTGACTAATCCCAATTAAGCGCCAAAAACCGTTTGATCTCAAAATATACGCTACGTGTTTTTCTGTTTTTCATTAGGGACGTCATTTTTACTGAGTCTTAATCAAATTATTGGCAACTGACTAAAGCAAAGCTATTGTTTTAAAAGGTCTCTTTTGGCAATCTACAGCACTTGCTTATAAATGAGCACGACGGTACAGACATCTATTTCCGGGTCACGGAGGCGATCACCCGGAAGTACTTGCCGGGACGAATGACATATCTCGACGTCTGAAGCGTTTGTGTGGTAATATTCCACGTTCATATGCTGATCGACGGTAACTTCAGTGAAACGCTTACTAATCCGTGACTACTCTTCCTCCTGCGCGTCATCGCGTTTCCGACATGGGCGGTTTGTAGTAGCCTACATCGGGAGGGGGGGAGGAGGAGGAGGGAGCTGGTATTCGCGTAACTAATGTTATTCCGGATTAAATCAAATGCTGCAGGAGTCCAGTAAAACTACGGCTGCTGACGATCATCAAGGCGTGTCGTGAACACCGCCGTGCCCCCCTTCACAGGCCTGACGGCAGCGCTGGCGAGAACCGGCTGTGCAGGGTCGTCGCAGGCAAGTGTAGACCGACACCGAGGCGCCGTATGTCGGTGTGAGGACCATGTCTAAACTGGAGCGTCTGAACGCCCGGGTGGCCAAGCTGCTGTCCGCGGCGGTGCAGGAGGTGCTGGAGGCGGTGAAGGAGACGGTGTCGGAGTACCAGGAGAAAACCGCCCGGACCCAGAGGGAAAACGTGAGTCTGAAGAGGAGGCTGCTGGAGCTCCAGGACAAGATAACGAGGAATAACGAAGGTTGGTTTTAGTGTCACGGTGTTTCTCAACCGGGGGTCCGCGGACCCCTAGTGGTCCGTGGTGTGATTGCAAGGGGTCCGTGAAAATAAAATCTCTTCTAAAAAAAAAAGAAAGATCCTATGACATTTATAGACATATAGGATTATTTTACTCAAATGTGACTGAGACCTTTAGCTACCTAAACTATAAAGGGTAACGGGACTTTTTTCTCTAATTACATCTGTTTCACAAGTGTAATTTATTGTATTTTAATAAGAGATCTCGCTCCCGTTTCCCTTGTTAAAAGTTACTGCATAAAAATACTGTTTTGTTACATATATCTGAAAGTTACTGAATACATATTCTGTTTTGTTACATATCTGAAAGTTACTGAATACATATTCTGTTTAGTTACATATATCTGAAAGTTACTGAATACATATTCTGTTTAGTTACATATATCTGAAAGTTACTGAATACATATTCTGTTTTGTTACATATATCTGAAAGTTACTGCATAAGAATTCTGTTTTGTTAACTATCTCTAAGTTACAACTGAAAGCTCTTATTTTTGCCCCAAAGAGTGAATAAATGCTATAATGCAATTTAAAATGCAGTTTCTACTGTTTCTATCAAATTGCAACCCCCCTCCCCCAAGATCAGGTGGAGGGGTCCTCAGGGTAGATCACAAATACGCAGGGGGTCCAGGACCCCAAAAAGGTGGAGAACCACTGGTTTAGTCGCGCTAAAGCTCCAGGGCAGGTTGGGGTGAAGGAGCAGCGGTGAGACGGTAAAACGAACCCCCGGGGAAAACACCACTTGTTGTTTTTCCTAATAAACATCAAGTCAGCAGCTGTGCTGCGTTCAAGGACACGCGGGGAGTTCCAAGTTGTACACGTGTGACGTCACATCACGCGTCCACGCTCCGCGTTGTTTTGGGGGCAAGCTAAGGGTTCGTTCCGGTGGCCCTGAAGTGCAAAACATTAAGAAAATGCAAATTTTACAACAAAAAAAATACAAAGATTATTGCTGGCTGGCGGGTCTGACCCTTTAGTCGAGCGGTTAGCGATGTTACCTGCGGTGCGGGCGACGCGGGTTCGCGTCCCGGCCGCGGCACTTCCTGTGGTTCCGTTGTCCCCCCCCCCCCCCGAATTCGCTACAATATTGAGTGGAAAACAAAAATTCAAACAAGGTTTTGGGAAAACAAACATTGGGGGGAAAAATTAAGAAAATGCAAAAACTTGAAAAAACAAACATTAAGAAAACGCAAACGCATTAAGACAATGTGAAAACGTCGCAAAAACGCAACACATTGAGAAGACAAAACTGTTAAACCTGCATTGCTGGCAGTGAGAGTAATTAAACACGACGCCAGTTTAGTTAATCGTGTAGAGCAGTGTTTCTCAACCCAGTCCTCAAGGACCCCCCTATCCTGCAGATTTTCATTGTAACCCTGCATAGGTGGCCCTGCTTTTACTTACTCGACCAATCATCTCGCAGCACTTAATTATGCAAGGTGTGCAACGTCTGACAAAATTCATTGCTGATTGGTTGAATAACTACAAACAGGTACCTGTTCAGGGTTGCAAAGAAAATATGCAGGATAGGGGTTCCTTGAGGACAGGGTTGAGAAACACTGGTGTAGAGGATTCGGGGGACGACGCAACCACAGGAGGTGCCGCGGCCGGGAAGCGAACCCGCGTCGCCCGCATCGCAGGAGACGTCGCTAACCGCTCGACTAAAGGGTCAGACCCGCCAGCCAGCGGCCAGCGTGTCTTCTTATCCATGCACGTTACAATAGTTACTAGCGCTCTCCAACAAGCAAAAGCTAAACCAATGGTTGGCTTTCTTTTATTACTTTAATCCTCCCCCCGGAGGCCGGGCTTCGTGTCTCAAACCGGACGGTTTGGCGCTGGAGCGTCGGAAACTACTCCGTCGCTACTTCGGCTCTGGCAAAGCAATGGCGTCCATCGTTCTTCCAAACAACTTGAGATCCAACTTCCGTGTGACGAAAGCGCTCGCAGGCCTCTGATTGGCCGACCCTAGCCCCACCCTAACGCTAACCCCGACCAATCAGAGGCCGAGTTCGCTGGTTGACGTACATCTACCGGCGCTCCGGCGCGGGAATGTCGCCCCAGACACCAGATTCACCAGAGCGCTTTACCCGGCCGTGTTATGGGCTTCATCGCCATTGTGCGAACTCGTTTGGCAAGGGCTTGAATGTGACGGACGTTCGTTTATAGTGTAACGTGCATGGATAAGTAGACACGCGGCCGCTGATTGGCGGATCTGATGTTTTACTCGAGCGGTTAGCGACGCCTCCTGCGGTGCGGGCGACACGGGTTCGCGTCCCGGCCGCGGCACTTCCCGTGGTTGCGTTGTCCCCCGAATTCGCTACAACATGCAAAAGTCCCTCATTCTGGTTTTAAGAAACCACAAACACATTGAGAAAACACAATAATATTAAGAAAAGGCAAATGCAAAAAAAAAAATTGAGAAAAGACAAACTAAGAAAACACAACGTTAAGAAAACGCTTAATGAAAACACATTAAGAGTACACACAAAAAATAGGAAAACACAAACAATGAAAAACAACAGTAATAAGTCAACCATTAAGGAAAACAGTGCACTCTTGTTTTTGCATTTTCTTAACCTTTTTGTGTTTTGCTCTTCGGGGCTGATTCCTTTGGTACGGGAGGGCTCCCAGACTTTCTCGTGTCATAACCCACCTGTCCTCTTGGTCCGGGACCCATCAAATATGTTGTGCCGTAAAATAACAATAGATTCTCATTACCTCGCAAAAAGCGAGATAAATAACGATCACTTCTATATGTGTTTATTTGCGCTCAATAATCCAGGTAAGACAATCCCAGAAAGTTGAATCAGTTCATCCGGACACAACGTTTGAGAGAAACATCCAAAACGCTGCGTCTCAGTTGCTGTCAAACCCCAAAACACGCTCTGCCAGAAATTGGTCCACCCCAAGAATCAGGTCCCCCGGCACAAACGGAGCGATATAGTGTACGTTGTTAAGTGTCAAGAGGGTTGTCATGACTTGTACGTCGGGGAAACCAGACAGACTCTGGCCAAGAGGATGGCACAACACAGGAGGACTCCACAGTCTGCACCATCTACAGGCCAGCGGCCACTCTTTCAAGGATGAGGACGTGCACATCCTTGATAGGGAGGAACGCTATGGAAGTTTTTATTGGACTTTATTATTTTTAACCCACAGAAATAATGAATAATACTACTACTACTACTTTCGGCTGCTCCCGTTAGGGGTCGCCACAGCGGATCATCCGTTTCCATTTCTTCCTGTCTTCTGCGTCTTCCTCTGTCACACCAGCCACCTGCATGTCTTCCCTCACCACGTCCATAAACCTCCTCTTTGGCCTTCCTCTTCTCCTCTTCCCTGGCAGCTCCATATTCAGCATCCTTCTCCCAATATACCCAGCATCTCTCCTCCACACATGTCCAAGCCATCTCAATCTTGCCTCTCTTGCTTCGTCTCCAAACCGTCCAACCTGAGCGGTCCCTCTAATATACTCGTTCCTAATCCTGTCCTTCTTCGTTACTCCCAATGAAAATCTTAGCATCTTCAACTCTGCCACCTCCAGCTCCACCTCCTGTCTTTTCGTCAGTGCCGATGTCTCCAAACCATATAACATAGCTGGTCTCACAGCCATCTTGTAAACTTTCCCTTTACAAGATGGTTGTGAGACCAGCTACGTTACACGTCACAGAAATAATGAATAATAAAGTCCAATACAAACTTTCCATAGAGCGCTGGTTTGAACGGGGAGTCAAAGAGGCCCTCTATGTGAAGAGGGAACGACCATCCCTGAACCGAAGGGGGTGGGGGGGGCGGCTAAGAGAACATCTGCCGCCATCTTACAATGCTGTGATTGCAAACATTCCCAAATCCTCTGTGGATAGTACACATGACCACTGTATCTCTAGTTAATGGTCACCGCAACTTGCATATGAAACCGGTCGTTGTTTTCGGTCGTTATGGCACCGGTTTGTTTATAAGGGTGGGGAAACCTGCAGTCGGTTGAGACTGAAGAGGCCCCTCAGATCTGAGTGGTGAAGCGTTACTCTAGATAAACGTTGTGTCCAGATGAACCGATTCAGCTTTCTGTGCATCCCTTCTATATTGTTGTTATACATTATTCCCCTTTTCAGTCTCCACTCACAATTTGCTAATGACCAAATTAGAAAGACGAGGCATACGCAAACATGGAACGTTATTTTAGTGATATTTTCAGATACAATGACATTTTTGAATCCTTTGCATTGACAAAAAAATGAATGAGAATGTTTACTTTATTTTAATTCTCTAAACTAAGTTTTTATTGCAGACATGATAGACGAATGCCACTATTTTTCTGTTCAACTATTTCTTGTTGTGACATCACCGGCGCTCGGGTCAGATAAACTGGAGCTCTGAAATGACACCTGAATACCTAACGATACCTCTAATAGTGGGTTTGATCATCATTCTTATAGTCTGATCACCTTGTGTACTATTTCTGAGTTGTCTTGAATGCAGCATTGTGTTTTTCTCCTTTCTGCTCCTCAGCTCGTTATTGTGTAGAGGTTGTGCCAGACCCAGTGGACTGCACGGTGTCTCAGAAGGCCAAGGGGAGACCACATCCCGTCACAGAAGGACAGCAAGGAGCGGTGAAAGAGGAAACCGGCATGTTTTCATCCAAGAATGAAACCGCTTTATTTCTCCCTCCGGACTCCCCCAGAGAACTTCTCTGCGAAGGATCCCTCAATGTTCAGCCATTCACCAACCCTTGTCTTAGCCCAGGAAGGGCAAGTCTGCCCAAATCAGACTGGGGTCTGTTTGACAGACCCAGAGTCTCTCAATCGGAGACCCCCGATCCGGCACTTGCACCTATCTCGAATCACGTGAACTCTGTCGTTCTTATTTTGAACACCATGTCTGGGAGCGGCCCCGTTTCTCCTCCACTCATTGCGTCGGAGGAGATCAAAAAGGAGCCCGAATGGGGCGAGGATTTCACACGGACAACGCCGTGTTATGATGCCACTGTGACAAGCAGGATGTTGGAACCTCCCCGGTCCCGTCCGGACCCCTGCTGTGGCTCGGGGGTCTGGTTTGGTCTGAACCAGAACGGCGCGGCAGAGCTAGCGGCAGTTAAAAATGCCGCCTCTTTCCGGTCTGACGCAAACAACGCACACTGTTTTGGAGCCGGAAGACGCGACAGTTCACTCCCAAATGAGAACGCCCTGGGCGGGAGCAGCCTGAGAGGCGCCCAGCGGCAAGTGGGCAGGGGGAAAGGCTACTGCTGCTCCCACTGCGGCCGGGTTTTCAGACACGCGGGGGACTTCAAAAAGCACCACAGGGTTCACACGGGAGAGAAGCCGTACTGCTGCTCTGTGTGCGGCAAACGGTTCAGTCAGTCGGGCTACCTGACGATCCACCTCCGCTACCACACCGGAGAGAGGCCGTATGGCTGCGCTCAGTGCGGAAAACGTTTTAGCCACTCGAGTAACTTGAAGAAGCACCAGCTCACTCATCTGTGATGGCGGCGTTGTGAGGAAGGAGGGCACGTCACTCATCTGTGATGGCGGCGTTGTGAGGAAGGAGGACACGTCACTCATCTGTGATGGCGGCGTTGTGAGGAAGGAGGGAACGTCACTCATCTGTGATGGCGGCGTTGTGAGGAAGGAGGGAACGTCACTCATCTGTGATGGCGGCGTTGTGAGGAAGGAGGACACGTCACTCATCTGTGAGGAAGGAGGACACTTCACTCATCTGTGATGGCGGCGTTGTGAGGAAGGAGGACACGTCACTCATCTGTGATGGCGGCGTTGTGAGGAAGGAGGGCACGTCACCCGTCTGTGATGGCGGCATTGTGAGGAAGGAGGACACGTCACTCATCTGTGAGGAAGGAGGACATGTCACTCATCTGTGATGACGGCGTTGTGAGGAAGGAGGACACGTCACTCATCTGTGATGGCGGCGTTGTGAGGAAGGAGGACACGTCACTCATCTGTGATGGCGGCGTTGTGAGGAAGGAGGACACGTCACTCATCTGTGATGGCGGCGTTGTGAGGAAGGAGGACACGTCACTCATCTGTGATGACGGCGTTGTGAGGAAGGAGGGAACGTCACTCATCTGTGATGGCGGCGTTGTGAGGAAGGAGGGAGCTTGTTGCCATGATCAAAGCTCGGGGTTGGTTGTTGAGACTGTTCGTGACATTTTCTGTTGCTGATTATTTAAAATTACAATTCTGAAGATTTATATGGACACAAATACCCTGATATTTTATCCCTGTTGTATTTAAAAAAAGAAAAAGGCTAACCTGCTAATATCCAAATCATGGATATTAGCAGTCAAATGATCAAGGCTCGGCGTTTTTACCGATTCTCACTGAAAAATACCCAGATTTTGAAACTGATTTTCACCCGGATTTTCTGTTTCCGCGGATCCAAAAGTTGGTCCTGCTCGTGCGAGGTTGTGTAACAGTGCCCCCTCGTGGCGAAATTCGGCATGCTGGATGGCTTTGAAAACTAAAAACCAATAACGCCGAGCCTTGCAAATGAGGGGGGGGGGAGGCGGGTGGTGGTGGTGAGGTGGAAGAAGTAGTGGAGTCGTCGTGGCTAACAAGCAGAAATGGCAGAACAAGCTCTAAAGTGCTCTTCCAACGGACACTATGACATTAACAGCTAACTCAGGTTCATCCATGTTTTTTTTTTCCTGTTTGGTGGTGGGTGAAGTCTGGTGACCGTTTTATTTTGGATGATCTCTGGGGGATTAAGGGTGGAGTTACCGATGTTGCCATAGGTGTTGGAAAATTGAACAAAAACAACGACCGTCAGTGTGGTAGTGCTGGTGTTTTCCCATATTTAAGCCTATTTACTACGAATGGTGCACTTTTAACAGTACCCCCAATCACTTTCCACAGCATACGATCGGTTCAAAACTTATGAATGTGTTTTTCCCCTACCTTCCCCAGGAGCCGTTGGTTTCCGTTCATTTCAGTATGGTGTGAAAGGCAACCTGTGGGGACTCGAGACTTGCTTGACATTGGTAATCCACTGCCTTAAAAGTTGTGCAGACATCATTTCTGTCAAACTTGCTCTACCGTAGTTGGACATTGCAGCTGAAAGCACAGATTGCTGCAAGAGTCTTTTGGGTGGCGAGTCCCAATGCGCTCTGAAAACCAGGTTTTTAAGAGTCTGCTGCTGAACAGCATTTCATTCACAAGCTATGTTGTTATGTACAGGAGATAAACAGTTATCAAACATGAACCTGTTAAAAAGATCACGGTAATTTGGTTGCCTCTTACATTTACCAAGTTTCTGTTCAGCAGCTCGACTCTCGAATCCCCGATGTCCCAGCGCACTGGAACGCACCACCAGGAAGACTTGTATTCAAAACCTGCGCTTTCGCCCTGCAAATATTGCATAACTTGGACAGAAGAGTAACGCCAACAGAATGTTTTGCTGCGGTTGATTACTTATCTCAAGCAAGTTTCAAGTCCCTGCAAGTTGATTTTCATAATATACCGAAGTGAATGGAAGCAAATGGCCCCCTGGGAAGGTAGGGAAAACGCTACCCAACATCTAAAACCCTGCAGCATACTTTGGAAAATGGTTGGGAGTAACATAAAGGATGTGCTCTGTGTAGTAAATGAGCTAAAACATGCAGAACACTGGCATGTCCCTTTTTTAAAGTTTAGTTGCCGTGATAATGACACCAAATGACAAAGGACGTCTGTTGGTTTTACATACAGCAGATGTCTGCAAGGTGTCAAGAATCCAATCACATAAAAATTCAAGGTTTTCCAACAAGACTTTGCTTTGGTCACTGTTTCTTTTGTAATGTACTTTATTAATAAATGTATCTTGACAATTACCATAGGTCCGTTTGCACTTTTCCGGGGTTACAACATGGTGATGTGGACAGCCTTCAAAAGGCAACAGTATCAAACTATGACCGCCTATTTTTCTCCGAACTCTGTACCTTGTAAGAACGATGTGCCAACTTTTACGAAGACACTCTTTTAATAATGATGGGTTTCGTATGCGGAGTTGGTGGAGCCAGTTGGTTCCCTGCATATTGAACCAATTATAGACATATTTGCCCATGACCAGAAACCACCCCAAACCCTCTGACCTTAAAGTTTTCATAATAATAATGATAATGATGATGATAATGATAATAGATGACAAAAAGGTTCTCAGAAGATGTCATTCAAGTAGGCCTATACTCTCAACGGCTGCTCTTGTGCATATCCCTTTCTCACATTTGCACAAGTCCCTGTATAATGCCAGACCTACTTTTCTTTTCTTTTTACAGTAACAGCAATACAATAGTAAATTCCACATACAGTATCAGTGTGATCCACCACATGGTGATACTGAGGCTCGGGGGTTAAAACCTTTTAACAGACCAGTATTCGTACATGATCGCCTTATTGCGAAACCAAGGAGGGAGGGAAGGAGGATTGAGACCCACTAAACTGTACAAGAGTTGAAAGTTCTGATGTTTGTTTCTCAAATGGAAGATTAGATGAATTATTCACTATGTCTTTTACATGACCACAGAAGGGTTTAAAAATAGCACATCTTAATATATGCAGTCTTAAGTATAAGGTTCATGAGGTGACTTCCTGAATTGAAAATGAGACTTTACACATACTTGCCATTTCAGAAACTCACTTAGATCCATCAGTAGATGTAAAGGAAATTGCTGTGTCAGGATATAGTGTTTTTAGAAATGATAGAAACAGCTATGGTGGTGGTGTGGCAATATATATCCAGAGCCATATACCTGTATAGTATAAGAGGGGATCTTTTGACTTCAGCTATTTGAGGCCCTATGGATTCAAATACATTTACCTCACACCACACCATTTCTCATAGGGTGTTGTTATAGACCACCAAGTGTAAGTGATCGGTACTTAGAAGAGAGATGTTGCAGAAAGCTACAGACTTTGATAGAGAGATGTATTTTCTAGGGGGTTTGAATATAGACTGGCTCTCTGCAAAATGTTCATTGAAAAGGAAGCTGAGTGATATTGCAAAGGTGTGTAATTTATTTCAGGTGGTGAATGTACCTACTCGGACGTATACAAACTGTGCAGGACAGAAATCATCAACCTGTATTGACCACATTTTCACTAATGCTAAAGAAATGTGCTCAAAGGCTATATCAATTCCAGTTGGCTTCAGTGATCACAATTTGGTGGCAATTGACAGGAAAGCCAAAGTTCCAAAAGTTGGACCTAAAGTTGTTGTTCAAAGATCTTTTAAATCTTTCTGTGAGAATGATTTCATTAGGGACATAAAAAGGGTGCAATGGGATAATGTGTGTAAAATACATGATGTGGATGCAGCATTTGAACTTTTTACAAATATGTTTTTAGAAGTGGCTGATAAACGTGCTCCCATTAGGAAATTCACAGTAAGGAAAAGAAAAGCAGCTTGGATGGATGAGGAACTGAAAGCCTTGATGGCCCAGAGGGATAAAATGAAAACTGAGTCAATGAAGTCTGGTAATGCAACTGATTGGAAGTCATACTGCTCACTAAGAAACCAAGTGACACAAATAAACAGAAAAAAGAAAAGAAGGTATTATCAAAATAGGATAAATGAAATTAAACATGATGGAAAGAAACTGTGGAAAACTTTAAATGAGCTAATGAGTAGATCGGGGGGAAATACACCATCCTTCCTGGAGTTAGACGGTACCTTTCTTACTAAACCTCAAGATATTGCAAACTATTTTAATGAATATGTTGTTGGAAAGACTGAGAAACTAAAAAATGAAACAGCAACTTCAGGTAAAAAACTTTCAAAACAATTGATTAATGACCATTTTATGAAAAATAGAGATTGTGAATTTGACTTTCAAGCTGTTCAAGTGAATACAGTAGAAACACTTCTTAGTAGTGTAAATAATGAAAAACCCTCAGGATTAGATAACCTTGATGGGAGACTCGTAGGAATGGTTTCTGGCCCTATTGCATTACCCATATGCCATATTCTGAACCTAAGTTTACAGAAGGGTGTATGTCCATTGGCATGGAAAGCTGCAAAAGTTATTCCTTTACCCAAAAACAAGAAGGACATGTTTACAGGTGCTAATAGCCGTCCTATCAGCATTCTTCCGGTGCTAAACCAGCTTATGGAAAAAGTTGTGTTTTAGTGCTGCATTTGATTGAATAGACCACAAGATGCTTTTAATGAAACTTGCTGTTTATGGCTTTAATAATTTGACCCTTAATTGGACGAGGAGCTACTTATCAAACAGAACACAGACTGTTTACTTTAAAGGTAGTTTTTCTACTGTAAGGACAGTACAGTGTGGTGTTCCTCAGGGAAGTTGTTTGGGCCCGTTGCTCGACTCTATTTTTACCAATGATATGCCACTTGTTTTGAGTAATGCTAGCTTAGCTATGTTTGCCGATGATTCCACAGTGTACATGTCATCAAACAGTGTGGATGAGTTAAATGTTCTATTGGAAAATGATATGAAATTAATTTTGGACTGGGTAACCAAAAACAATCTAGTTTTGAATGAATTAAAGACGAAATGTATTGTTTTTGGCTCAAACCATGCGTTAAGATGTCAGAACCAATTAAGCATATCTATCAAGGACAGCTGCATAGAACAAGTTACTGATGCTAAACTTCTAGGAGTCATTCTTGATGAACTATTGTGGCAGAATCAGATAGAAAAAATAATTGGAAAAATGGGGAGAGGAATATCTATGATAAGAAGATACTCCTCTTTCCTTACGCCAATTACCATCTTACAGGTGATACAAACCTCGGTTTTGTCACACCTTGACTACTGCCCAGCAATCTGGTCAAGTGCAGCAAAACAGGAGCTAAACCAGCTTCAGGTCGTGCAGAATAGAGCAGCACGTCTTGCACTCGGATGTTCAATGGGAAAAGGTGTAGACCAAATGCACCGTGATCCTGCCTGGCTGCAAGTAGAAGACAGATTAACACGCAGTCTTCTAACGTTATTCAGGGATATAGTTGTGTCAAAACAACCCTACTGCTTGTGCTCAAGAATAACTTTTCCCCAGGACAGACATGAACATGGAACAAGACAAGTCAGCAGGGGTCATGTTACAATTCCTCAGCCCAGAACAAATGCAGTGAAAAGAGCTGCTATGTATAGGGCCATTTCACAGTGGAACAGGTTGCCATATGTTATTACTCAGGCAACAAGTACAGAAAGTTTTAAAAAGCAACTTAAGAGGTTATTTTTGGGTACAGACATACACAATGTCTATATGTCTAATACATAACTTTTTATCTTTCTGTTCTGAAATATGTTACTCAAAGCAGTTGGTAGGAGTAGTCTGTGATAGATGCTACTGTAAGTGTGTGTGTGTGGGGGGGGGTTATGTGTTTGGCTTCTCTAATAATGCTGGTTTAATTGAGGTGGGTGGGAGATGAATTGAATTTAATGATGCAGTTGTCTTTATTTACGCATGCATGCACGTGAAAGCGTGTGCACACGTGGATGTTGTTGGAGGACCCCAGGAAGGGTAGCTGTTGCCTTGCGTAACAGCCGATGGGGACCTAAATAAACATAAACCATAAGGCAGCATCACAAAGCCAGTGTTGAAACACACTTGCAGCTTTGGTGATGCTGGTTTGATCGAAATGACATTGCATAGCCCGTTGTGCATTAAACTGAGCAGACAAACGGATGAAAAGGTAAAATGCTGTTCGGTGGACGTTGGGGCTGTTTCTGCTCTGCAGTGTTCGCCATCAGCGCCTGTGCAATCAGCCTGCTGCCTGAGCCAGTGGGTCTCAGGTCAGGCCTCAGGGACCTCCAGTACCTACTGCCCTTTGTTCTGTTCAACAAGGTAATTAATTTCCTTCATCTGTTGTAGGCGAGATGGCTGGACGCTGCAGGTGAAGACTACCTGGTAGGAGGAGAAAGAGAAAGAAATGGCAGTACTGGGGCTGTCTGAGGGCTGGACTGAGAACCACTCTTGTATGTGTCCTCGATCATTCATCGACTACCGCGTTATGGATGGTTTGATTTTGAAGCGCCTTCACCAAATCCGGATAAACATGATCCGCGGTGGCGACCCCTGGCGGCGGCGGCCGGTAGTAGCAGTAGATCAAATCCGGATATACTCTGGATTTCGCGCGCCGTCGTTAACGATTAACCGAGTCAGGTTGCGTTTTTTTTTGCAGCTTCGCTTGCCGGAACCGTTCGTTCGAGTTTACTTCTCGCGTGTAATTCTTTAAATATACGTGGTTACGCAGTTATTAGCTTTTAGTTAGCAAAAACAGAAAAAACCCTCCACTATCACGCCGTGGCCCCGTTTTAAGTTAAGAAAACTCCACTAACCAGCAGCCACCGCGGCGGCAGTACGGAAATCGTCACCCGGCGTCGTGACGTCATGACGCTCGTTGTCGCGACGCCACCGAACCCCCGTTTGAAAACAATCCGCAGGTCGGCGTGAGGTGCGAGACCGGTCCTGGACGTGGGCAGGACAAGGGGGCCGAGGCTTTAGGAGTCGGGGGAGGTGGGAGGAGCGCTAAAGGGTCGCGTTTATTTCCGAGGTGCGTCGACCCCGTTATGTGAAACGGGGTCAGTTTCGCTCGCTCCGCGCCGACGTGTTCACGTGCCGCGGTTTAGCTAGCATCCGTTTCCGGGCTCGCTCGCTCGCTCGCTCGTGCCCCCCGCTCGCGGAAAGCGCGGGCCCGTCGCCTCTTCCGTCTGTGCGCTACATGCCGTGGACGCCATGTCCAAAATCGAGCGTCTGAGCGCCCGGGTGGCCAAGCTGCTGTCGGCGGCGGTACACGAGGTGCTGGAGGCGGTGAAGGAGACGGTGTCGGAGTACCAGGAGAAAACCGCCCGGACCCAGAGGGAAAACGAGAGCCTGAAGAGGAGGCTGCTGGAGCTCCAGGGCAGGGTAACCGCCGCCGGCCAAGGTGGGTGTCTTTCGCCCGCCGGGCTCGCGTCCACCTGTTGGGGGGGGGGGGGGCATCGGCGGGTCGCCGGGTCGTTTTGTGTGGGGGTGGGGTAGGGGGGGGGTTAAGCCCCGTTGCCCCAAACGTGTCATGTGTTTGTAACAAAAGAGACGCAGGACTAGCTGCGGGGGTGGGGGAGGTGGGGGGGGGGTCTGACGGTCAACGCTGAGTGACATCAAGTCGCGGCGCGAGGAGATGCGTGGAGCAGAAATGGCAGAGCGTTCAGCAAAACCAAAACCAAACATTATTATCGTTATTGCCATTAAGCTGAGCTTAATGGTGGCTTGGCTGTAGTCAAACGAAACGCAACATCTCGATGAAATACAGCGTGGGTGTTCAAAACGTAGGGCAGGCCTAGTTTATGTTGCATTAGGTAGGATAACTTGGGGGCAGGGCTCTCAAAGGCCGCAGCGTCCGCAGGTATTTGTTGCAACCGTGCACTACTCCAGTGGTTCTCCACCTTTTTGGGGTCCTGGACCCCCTGCGTATTTTTGATCTACCCTGAGGACCCCCTCCACCTGATCTTGGGGGAGGGGGGGTTGCAATTTGATAGAAACAGTAGAAACTGCATTTTAAATGGCATTATAGCATTTATTCACTCTTTGGGGCAAAAATAAGAGCTTTCAGTTGTAACTTAGATATAGTTAACAAAACAGGATTCTTATGCAGTAACTTTCAGATATATGTAACAAAACAGAATATGTATTCAGTAACTTTCAGATATATGTAACAAAACAGAATATGTATTCAGTAACTTTCAGATATATGTAACAGAACAGAATATGTATTCAGTAACTTTCAGGTATATGTAACTAAACAGAATATGTATTCAGTAACTTTCAGATATATGTAACAAAACAGAATATGTATTCAGTAACTTTCAGATATATGTAACAAAACAGAATATGTATTCAGTAACTTTCAGATAGATGTAACAAAACAGAATATGTATTCA
This sequence comes from Lampris incognitus, assembly GCF_029633865.1. NCBI lineage: Eukaryota > Metazoa > Chordata > Actinopteri > Lampriformes > Lampridae > Lampris > Lampris incognitus. Next base: position 7,720,738 of record NC_079227.1, read on the forward strand.
GTAACTTTCAGATATATGTAACAAAACAGAATATGTATTCAGTAACTTTCAGATATATGTAACAAAACAGAATATGTATTCAGTAACTTTCAGATATATGTAACAACAGGATTTTTATGCAGTAACTTTTAACAATGCAAAACGGGAGCGAGATCTCTTATTAAAATACAATAAATTACACTTGTGAAACAGATGTAATTTGAGAAAAAAGTCCTGTTACCCTTTATAGTTTAGGTGGATAAAGGTCTCAGTCGCATGAGTAAAATAATCCTATTTCTATAAATGTCATAGGATCTTTTTTTTTAAAGATGTTTTATTTTCACGGACCCCTTGCAATTACACCACGGACCACTAGAGGTCCGCGGACCCCCGGTTGAGAAACACTGCACTACACCACCTGATTAAACTAGTTCCTTTCCCTCCTTGATCCAGGAGGTGAGCTAATTGGTTAAATCAGGTGGTGTAGTGCACGGTTGCGACAAACACCTGCGGACGCTGCGGCCCTCGAGGCCGGGAGTTTGACACCCCTGATCTTAGGAGTTCATTTTAAGTTGATTTCATGGTTTGCGGAGGGTAGCAAAGAGAGAGACAGACAGCAGCAGATGATGGAGAGACAGCAGCAGATGATGGCGAGAGAGAAGAGAGACAGCAGCAGATGATGGAGAGAGAGAGGAGAGACAGCAGCAGATGATGGAGAGAGAAGACAGACAGCAGCAGATGATGGAGAGACAGCAGCAGATGATGGAGAGAGAGAAGACAGACAGCAGCAGATGATGGAGAGAGAGAAGACAGACAGCAGCAGATGATGGAGAGAGAGAGGAGAGACAGCAGCAGATGATGGAGAGAGAGAAGACAGACAGCAGCAGAGGGATGGAGAGAGAGAGGAGAGACAGCAGCAGATGATGGAGAGAGAGAAGACAGACAGCAGCAGAGGGATGGAGAGAGAGAGGAGAGAGACAGCAGCAGATGATGTAGAGAGAGGAGAGACAGCAGCAGAGGGATGGAGAGAGAGAGGAGAGACAGCAGCAGATAATGGAGAGAGAAGAGAGACAGCAGCAGATGATGGAGAGAGAGAGAAGAGAGACAGCAGCAGATGATGGAGAGAGAGAAGAGACAGCAGCAGAGGGATGGAGAGAGAGAGAAGAGAGACAGCAGCAGATGATGGAGAGAGAGAAGAGACAGCAGCAGAGGGATGGAGAGAGAGAGAAAAGACAGCAGCAGATTATGGAGAGAGAGAAGACAGACGGCAGCAGATGGATGTAGAGAGAGAGGGGAGACAGCAGCAGATGATGGAGAGAGAGAAGACAGACAGCAGCAGATGATGGAGAGAGAGAGAGGAGAGACAGCAGCAGATGATGGAGAGAGAGAGAGGAGAGACAGCAGCAGATAATGGAGAGAGAAGAGAGACAGCAGCAGATGATGGAGAGAAGAGAGACAGCAGATGATGGAGAGAGAGAAGACAGACAGCAGCAGATTATGGAGAGAGAGAAGACAGACAGCAGCAGATGGATGTAGAGAGAGAGGGGAGACAGCAGCAGATGATGGAGAGAGAGAAGACAGACAGCAGCAGATGATGGAGAGAGAGAGAGGAGAGACAGCAGCAGATGATGGAGAGAGAGAGAGGAGAGACAGCAGCAGATAATGGAGAGAGAAGAGAGACAGCAGCAGATGATGGAGAGAAGAGAGACAGCAGATGATGGAGAGAGAGAAGACAGACAGCAGCAGATGATGGAGAGAGAGGAGAGACAGCAGCAGATGATGGAGAGAGAGAGAGAGGAGAGACGGCAGCAGATGATGGAGAGAGAGAGGAGAGAGACAGCAGCAGATGATGGAGAGAGAGAGAGAGGAGAGACGGCAGCAGATGATGGAGAGAGAGAGGAGAGAGACGGCAGCAGATGATGGAGAGAGAGGAGAGAGACAGCAGCAGAGGGATGGAGAGAGAAGACAGACAGCAGCAGAGGGATGGAGAGAGAAGACAGACAGCAGCAGATGATGGAGAGAGAGAGGAGAGAGACAGCAGCAGATGATGGAGAGAGAGAGGAGAGAGACAGCAGCAGATGATGGAGAGAGGAGAGAGACAGCAGCAGATGATGGAGAGAGAGAGAGAGGACAGACAGCAGCAGATGATGGAGAGAGAGGAGAGACAGCAGCAGATGATGGAGAGAGAGAGAGAGGAGAGACAGCAGCAGATGATGGAGAGAGAGAGAGAAGACAGACAGCAGCAGATGATGGCGAGGGGAAGAGTGCAGCACTACTGCATGAACTGTATTTGAAAATTGTGTGCGCTTCCTAAAAACACAAAGCATCTAGAGGGGGGCATTTTATTTGTTTATTTATTTTTGGGGCACCCCCCCCCCTCCATTTTCTCTCCAGTTGTATCCGGCTAATTACCCCACTCTTCCGAGCCATCCCGATATCTGCTCCACCCCCTCTGCCAATCCGGGGAGGGCTGTGGACTACCACAGGCCTCCTCCGACACATGTGGAGTCGCCAGCCGCTTCTTTTCACCTGACAGTGAGGAGTTTCGCCAGGCAGGGGGACGTAGCGCGTGGGAGGATCACGCTATTCCCCCCCAGTTCCCCCTCCCCCCTGAACAGGCGTCCCGACCAACCAGAGGAGGCGCTAGTGCAGCGACCAGGGACACACACCCACATCCGGCTTCCCCACCCGCAGGCACCGCCAATTGTGTCTGTAGGGATGCCCGACCAAGCCGGAGGTAACACGGGGATTCGAACCGCCGGTCCCCGTGTTGGTAAGCAACGGAATAGACGGCTACGCTACCCGGAGGCCTGGCACTTTATTGATTGTTCCCATCCTTGTCAATATTAGTCCCTGACTGATGTCGTTTGCATTGGGCAAGAAGCACGGACGGATGATGTGTAGTTGTTAAGGACAGCCAAGGGTAGTGTGTGTGTGTGTGTGTCCAATAAACTTTACAAATACATGTAACTGTTTTCCTCTAGTCTGGTACTGTAGCGTGTAAATAGATGTATAGCAGTTGGGAAGTATTCTGCTTCTGCTCAATACTACTAACTACTTCTATTTTTGACATCAAAATTCATCATTAATTTTAAAAGTAAACACCAGTTTTTGAGGTACACATTTCAGTTTTTCAACGATTAAGACGTGTACTTTGAATGTAAATAAGGTGTAAAAAAAAAAAATCAAACTAGAGCTTGTTGGTCCGGGATAAGCCCCGAATGTCCTCAAATCCTGCAAACACCGATGGTGGAAATCAACCAGCTAGTTTATGGGGGGGTACGGTCATCAGTGATCAAATTTGGCTATTGACTTGCACATAGAAGAAAGGAGTATTGACACACGCCTCCTGCTGTCTGCAGTTACTAAATCGGCTCTATGTTCTCCTTTTCGCAGATGACAAGCCTGCTCCTCCTGCTGCTTCTTTGGCTAAAATCACTAAAGATGAGCCAAGTCCAGAAGCAGAACGTGGACACGACAGCGAGAGTAAGGCAACATCCCACCAGACTCTGAAAGCTGAACAGAGGATGAAGGAATGTAGTTCAGAAGAGCTGGACTGCTTAGAGACAGTTGAGTCCCGCATCAGTCGGGGGACGGAAGTTCCTACAGAGTTTCCTGACAGGCTGGCAAACCCGCCCAGTTCTGCCTTGGCTGTCTGCATGACCCATTCGCTCGCTGACACAGACAAGCACAACTCTTTGGAGGAATCGAAATCGATCGTATCACCTGCAGTCAGCCCGAGAACCCCCCCACAGCCATCGGTGAAGACCGAGCCTGAGCAGATGGAGTTTTCCCCCTCAGATGAGCGTGTGATTCACAGTGACTTATTCCCCTGCGGAGAGATGGAGAGCCGGTTAGCACCGCATGACAGCGGCCCAGAGTCCATGCCGGACCAGGCAGACATACCTGGGTTGGTACATTACATCAATGCAGACGGTCTCAGCAGCTTCGTGGACTCCTTTCCGTTCGAGTGTCACCCAGAGCTGGTTCCAAGCATGGCCAGGTTTGGTTCTGCCAGCAGCAGGCAGGGAGAGAGCCACAGCTGCATCATGTGCGGGAAGACTTTCAACCGGATTGGGAATCTGCGGATCCACCAGCGCTGTCACACGGGAGAGAGGCCCTACTGCTGCCTTCACTGTGGCAAATGCTTCAGCCACGCTGGTAACCTGCAGAAACACACCAGGGTCCACACTGGAGAGAGACCTTACGCCTGCTTGCAGTGTGGCAAAACATTCAGCCAGTCCAGTCATCTCAAGAAACATCAGAAAATCCACCTGGAAAGACGTGATGGGGAGAGGTGAAGGAGGGAGGAGGACTCTTTTATATCATAATGTGCAGAGGTTTTAATTATTTTCCCATGCATAATTATTTATTACTTAGTTTAAAATGAGCTGGGGATTAGCCTGTGGGTGGTCTGTGATCAGGTCACGTTCAAATAATCTTTGTGTAAATCGTCTCATCACAGCAATGGCGTGTGGCACAGACACGGATGTATCCAACGTTACAAAATCGATAGCATAATTATGCATGAACCCCTGTACATACAACATATAATTTTGTATATAGTAATTCCATGAATAGTCTCATCATCATATATAGTTGTGCAGCGTCTTCGTCACAATTCTGACAGCCACAGCTATTTGAATAATAAATTCTAATTTTGACTTTGTGATTGGCACAGTACTTACTGTTTTAAGCTTAATAGGGTACTCAGAGATTGGTACCCTCTGTGTGTATGTGGACATTTACTAATAAACTGTTAAAACTATTTGGGGCTCTTTCTCCTAACCAAGATTTGAAAATCGTTTAATATGAAAACCTGTAACTAATGAAGAATAGAGATTACTCGGTAACACTTTAGTATGGGGAACATAAAAAACTTAATTACTAGTGAATTAGTGCTGATCAAGATGTCACTTTAGTATGGGGAACATATTCTAAGTAACAAAAACTTAATTTAGAGTCATTTAACACTATGAACACTTGTAGTTTTGTGTGTTGTTATGTAAGAACAGACCATATTCATTAAGTGTTAGTAAGGGAGAATAACTCTTCTTGTGGTACTACCACCTTATAAAGGCCATACTAAGCAAAGCATATTGAGATGGTACTACTAATAAGCAATACTTCTGAGGTCATAGAGGGAAAACTCATAGTTAATGACTTACTGGTTGTATAATAACGCCATGCAGAATAAGGCATTAATGAATACGTAATAATGACCAATTAAGAGCCAATATGTTGCCAATTTGCATGCTAATAAGCACCTAATTAATGGTGACTACGTTCCCCAGACTAAAGTGTTACCAATTCCTCATGTGGAGATGGGCTGCACTTCATTTTTGAAATAAAGTCCCTTTGGTACCTTTTTTATGTAAAAAAAAAAAAAGTCGACTTTAATAAGAAGTGTTTGGAAGGTCGAGCTTTATCAGAGGTGCAGTGTGACGTATGCTCTGGGTTGTGCAAAGTCCCTTCTGGCAAAGTTTAGCGGAAGTTCGCAGCGTCAGGGTAAACTCCACATCAAGAGCCCTCAAAGAGACGACCTACAGCGTCGAGAGAGTCGGTTTTCCTTAACGTGATTTGTTGGAACTGTTTAAATAAAGACCGGTATCTGAATAAAACCCTTTTTTTTGTTGCTCGCAGATATTGATTGGTTCACTGTTTGATCATATATCAGAATTAAAATGAGGTCATTACGAAGCCCCCCCCCCCGACAGAGTGACGCGCCATATGGCTCCTCGGACTTTTATTGTGATAACTCCGGATGTCGGGGGGAGGGGTCAATCGTGTTCTGCATCCGGATGTCAAGGGGCGCTACGCTCTGTGCATTTGCGACCTAATATTTCTAAATCGCTTAAAGTCAAAAAAACATTTGAGCTCATTTGAAACTCGTCCGAAACACAGGCGGCTTCCGGCGCTTTGTTGTGAAGGCGCCGTCGGGCGATTGTAGCGATCGGCGAACACACAGCTAGCTAGCTAGCTCACCTTAGCTGGCTAGCTAGCCAGCTAAGGTAATCTATTTGTTTACGGTCACCCGGTTCGCCGCTATCGGCTGCTGACGTGCCGCTGGGTTTGCGGGGGGAAGGGGGGGGGAGACTCCTCAAGTATGTACTTTTCCGCGATCTCGGCGATGTGAGTCAAGGCCGCGAAACCGGCACTCTAAATGTTAAACGATCCAAACGAATATCGGGGTGGGGGGTGCGGGGGGGCTAGCTTCGGTGAGAGGTTAGCTGCTCGTTTAAAAGCGGCCACGCGTTAAAGGGAAGTTCCGCTGAATCTCGCTCATGGTCGAGGGTCACCTGACCGCCGCCCCCCCCCCCACGGTGACCGCTCCGCGAAGAGGTTTTATCGGGGTACTGCTTGCCGAACTTTCATTCTCGTAATCACCCCCCCCCCCCCTGTGGACTTTATTCGAATCAAGGGTCGAGAGATAGGGGGGGTAGTCGTACGTCGCAACGTGTTTGTAAAGCCCTCCGGGGCTGGACGATGAATTAGGGCTACCTGTGCAAATAAAGGGGGGGCTTGACCTGACCTGACATATAGGGCCTTTGAAAATGAACTGGCCAAGATGACTGACTGCCCGTTGGGCTGTTCTGGCTGGAAGCTGTTTGCGCTGCTATGCTGTCCATCTCATGCCACAAAAGCACAGATTGTCTTTCTAGCTCAGAAGATATTGGCTTTGCTGGCAAACGTAGAGGGTGGCCATGAAATTATTCCCAAATGCTTGTGAGCTTGACGCACCTCATTGGCTAGTGTGCTTGTTCAGTTGGTCTGTCGTCTCTACACCCCACACTCAACCAGCTGGCCACTGAGTTTATCTCCACTCCTGATTTAATCGTTGCCCCCCCCCCAAAAAAACCCCCCAATCTACTAAACTTTGCAGACTTGAGAAGCCGTCGGCTCTTAAAGTGCCCGTTCTCCTTGCATAGTGTGGGTAGAGAAGCTGATCCGCGTAGAGGGGGGGGAAAAGGTTTAAATGACATCAAGTTTAAGAAGTGTTTAATTGACTTTCGGGATGTCTAAAATTGAGCGTCTGAACGCCCGGGTGGCCAAGCTGCTGTCTGCGGCGGTGCATGAGGTGCTGGAGGTGGTGAAGGAGACGGTGTCGGAGTACCAGGAGAAAACCGCCCGGACCCAGAGGGAAAACGAGAGCCTGAAGAGGAGGCTGCAGGAGCTCCAGGACAAGATAAGGAGAGAGAGCACGTGTGAGTATAAGTGACATTAAGCTGGCCTAAAGAATGGAAACGCCTCTTTTGATATTCTTCTAGGGCAGGGATGGGCAACATGGTCCAGAAAGGTCCGGTGTGGGTGCAGGTCTTTGTTCCAACCAAGGAGTTACACACCTGAGTCTACAAATCAGAGTCCTTAGCAAAGACTATTGGTTGACTAATAGAATCAGGTGTGTAACTGCTTGGTTGGAACAAAGACCTGCACCCACACCGGACCTTTCTGGACCATGTTGCCTATCCCTGTTTTAGGGTGTTAAATGATACACAGGAAGTAACTGTTCTTGATAATATTGCCAATGCAATTCTCCTGGTTTAAAAATCTCTCCTTGGGATTTTGCAGCCCCCCTGTCAGCAGCTGTTCTGACACCCACAGAAAATGCAGAAGAAAAGAACGGTGAGCCAGAGCAAGATACAAGTCTCCCTCTGGGGCAAAACTCTCAACTCCCCACTAGAGAACCCACACTGACAGGCAGCCACCATCTCGGACTCGACATAAAGCAGGAATCCAGTGAACATGAGGCCGGCGATGCAGCCAAGTGCGGCTTGGCACAAACATTAACAGAGTGTGGCCAAGTGCAACTGGAGGAGATCCTGACCAACACTGAAGAGGAGGATGTGATGGCTGGTGATTCATCACCCAGCGTAAAAACTGACATCAACACAGACACGCCCAACGATGCTGAAGCCTCTCAGTCTGACCCATCGCTCCACGTGAACATGGCTGTCATCAAACGTGAGCCAGAACTGACGGACAGCACAGCACCCGAACTCCCAGTGGTCCAGGAAGTTTACAACGACTGTGTGGATTTAAGTTCCAACTCTTCTCGTCACATGGCTGAGAGTCAGCGGTCGAGGGTCAGTGTTGGACCCCACGGACGCTTCTTCCTCCATCCGAACCACAACATGGCACCCATCAGGAAGTATGGGTTTGCCAAAACCAGCAGGACTGTCTTTGATGGTAAGAGAACACGGTGGGAGCAGGTGAGGAGGGACGAAGCGCATATGTGTTTTGTTTGCGGGAAGACGTTTAGCAGGGTGGGGAACCTGCGCGTCCATCAGCGCTGTCACACAGGAGAGAAACCATATGGCTGCCTGCAGTGCGGGAGGTGTTTCAGCCAGGCAGGAGACCTTAAGAAGCATAAGAGGGTACACACTGGGGAGAAACCATATTACTGCAGCCACTGTGGGAAGAGCTTCAGCCGCGGGGAGAACCTCAAACGGCACCAGAAGATCCACGTTGGCGAGGCAATGCAGCTGCAACAGGCAGGGAGCGGTGGGAAAGAGTTACCTGTTATAAGCAGCATGTATCAGTGACGTCATTACACCAGAGATGTGAAAGGATGACTCGTGTTGCCGAGAGACGTCTGAATTATGAGCCATTTTAGTCTAGTCTGACAATTAAGCCTCCTGGAATGAACTGTGAACTGTTACAGGGAGGAACCTGCTGTGCATACCTTGCAGACGTGTAGATATACCTCTGAAAAGCATTACGATAGATAAAGACTATTAATGAATTTTCATGCTTTATTGACAACCTCCCCCCCCCACAAGATGGTTAGAGGTCAGGGTAGATTAGATATACAGGGCCTTGCTCGAGGACACTACAGCAGGGTGGCCCAGTGAGACAGAGGGTTGAGAGTTGAATCCAGGATTTATCTCTGTGCTGCAGACTGTGAATGCGATGATGTCATTAGCCCTGCTCGCACAGGACTGGTATTACCCGGGGACCTCTAGTAATCTGTAATAATCGAGGAGGTCGTCTGTGATCTTAATCCCGTGCTGTGTCCGTAATTTGTACAGTACAAATTCCAGCGCAAATTGCCAACCATAATCCGGCGAACACAGAGGTCGTCTGATAATATTAGTCCCATGTGAATCGGCATTTCGGTAATTTGGGGGTCTTTTTTTTTTCCAGCAAGGTTTTTTTTTTTTTTTCTCCAGACCGTTTTCTGCCTCTTTCCCGGTCGGGAATATGGAGGCTGCAGTGGAAGTTATAACTCAGCTGACAGCATTTTGGGTGTAAATTCGGGGGGTTCGTGTCGTTACACAGAACGGAGACCCGTTGGCAGCAAGAGCCAGATCAGATCCATCAGCAGAGAGAAACTACACAAGACATTTAAGACGTCGTTGCAGGGGAAACTAGTGTAGCGGGAGCGGATGTTATGCAGAGCCTTGATGTTTTAATCATATGGGGGGGGGTCAGTAAATTAGAGTAAAACAAACTTGGCTTATCTTGTGCAACTGTGCCGCACAAAACGCAGACGCGGGGGCTAGTTTCTAAATCACATGAGGTTCCCAGGTGGTACTAGTCTGGTGTGAATAGGGGGCTATTGTCCGGCAACCTTTGACCTTTATAAGGTCAAAACTCACCAGGGTCACATGCGGACTTGAATCCCTCCATTACAGCAGTTCACATCTGTAAGGCGACGAGTCCACGACCTCTGGTTCCAGCAGTGACCTTCAAGCCGTACTTTAAATTAACAGCAGTTTTTACAGCTTGGTAACAACTAGCGTTACGCGTTTTAGGTGATGAAAGTCCATTTTGTGGAGAGAAGTGCAAAATTAGTGATATGCTCAGATGACCAGAGAATAGTATTTATTAATATTTGTAATTTGAAATGTATACAATAATTTCTACTCCAATGAAAATGTACTTGAAATAAATTCTACTTATTAAAGTTGTCTGGTTTGTCAAATGAACTCAAGTCACTGGAGGATTTTTTATTTTTATTTTTTGCATCTTGTTTTTATATCATTTAGTTTTTAACCGGGTAGCTCTACAGTATGAGAATCATTTGGCATTACGTTTGTGAAACGTGACTACTCTCACAGATGAGCACTTTGTGTTTTGATGCACAAGAAACTAAATTAGGCACAACTCCCCCCCCCCACACACACACACATAGTGGCTGCCCTAGAAATCTCCTGATTTACACACTGAGTTGTTTTATGAGATATAACAGATCGCGCTTTGAGGAGCATGACAGAAAAATACTACTTAGTTTTGAGAACTGCAGCTCTCAGTAAAGTCTGTGTGAAACACTATACAGGTGAGTGGTGGGGAGGGGGCAAGGGTTGGCTAGTCCCACCTAGATGATAACGTACCCCACGCAATGTAGTTGACAGTCCTGTCATCTTCAGAAGTTCTCTGATGGTGTGGTCAGTCCTGCCATCTTCAGAAGTTCTCTGATGGTGTGGTCAGTCCTGCTGCCGTCTTCAGAAGTTCTCTGATGGTGTGGTCATTCCTGCCATCTTCAGAAGTTCTCTGATAATGTGGTCAGTCCTGCCATCTTCAGAAGTTCTCTGATGGCGTGGACAGTCCTGCCATCTTCAGAAGTTCGCTGATGGTGTGGACAGTCCTGTCATCTTCAGAAGTTCTCTGATGGTGTGGTCAGTCCTGCCATCTTCGGAAGTTCTCTGATAATGTGGTCAGTCCTGCCATCTTCAGAAGTTCTCTGATGGTGTGGTCAGTCCTGCCATCTTCAGAAGTTCTCTGATAATGTGGTCAGTCCTGCCATCTTCAGAAGTTCTCTGATAATGTGGTCAGTCCTGCCATCTTCAGAAGTTCTCTGATGGCGTGGTCAGTCCTGCCATCTTCAGAAGTTCTCTGATAATGTGGTCAGTCCTGCCATCTTCAGAAGTTCTCTGATGGTGTGGTCAGTCCTGCCATCTTCAGAAGTTCTCTGATGGTGTGGTCAGTCCTGCCATCTTCAGAAGTTCTCTGATGGTGTGGTCAGTCCTGTCATCTTCAGAAGTTCTCTGATGGTGTGGTCAGTCCTGCCATCTTCAGAAGTTCTCTGATGGTGTGGTCAGTCCTGCCATCTTCAGAAGTTCTCTGATGGTGTGGACAGTCCTGTCATCTTCGGAATTTCTCTGATGGTGTGGTCAGTCCTGCCATCTTCGGAAGTTCTATGATGGTGTGGTCAGTCCTGTCATCTTCAGAAGTTCTCTGATGGTGTGGTCAGTCCTGTCATCTTCAGAAGTTCTCTGATAATGTGGTCAGTCCTGTCATCTTCAGAAGTCCTCTGATGGTGTGGACAGTCTGTCATTTTCGGAATTTCTCTGATGGTGTGGTCAGTCCTGCCATCTTCGGAAGTTCTCTAATGGTGTGGTCAGTCCTGTCATCTTCAGAAGTTCTCTGATGGTGTGGTCAGTCCTGCCATCTTCGGAAGTTCTCTGATGGTGTGGTCAGTCCTGTCATCTTCAGAAGTTCTCTGATGGTGTGGTCAGTCCTGCCATCTTCAGAAGTTCTCTGATGGTGTGGACAGTCCTGTCATCTTCGGAATTTCTCTGATGGTGTGGTCAGTCCTGCCATCTTCGGAAGTTCTCTGATGGTGTGGTCAGTCCTGTCATCTTCAGAAGTTCTCTGATGGTGTGGTCAGTCCTGCCATCTTCAGAAGTTCTCTGATGGTGTGGTCAGTCCTGTCATCTTCAGAAGTTCTCTGATAATGTGGTCAGTCCTGTCATCTTCAGAAGTCCTCTGATGGTGTGGACAGTCTGTCATCTTCGGAATTTCTCTGATGGTGTGGTCAGTCCTGTCATCTTCAGAAGTTCTCTGATGGTGTGGTCAGTCCTGCCATCTTCAGAAGTTCTCTGATGGTGTGGTCAGTCCTGTCATCTTCAGAAGTTCTCTGATAATGTGGTCAGTCCTGTCATCTTCAGAAGTCCTCTGATGGTGTGGACAGTCTGTCATCTTCGGAATTTCTCTGATGGTGTGGTCAGTCCTGCCATCTTCGGAAGTTCTCTCATGGTGTGGTCAGTCCTGCCATCTTCGGAAGTTCTCTAATGGTGTGGTCAGTCCTGTCATCTTCAGAAGTTCTCTGATGATGTGGTCAGTCCTGCCATCTTCGGAAGTTCTCTGATGGTGTGGTCAGTCCTGTCATCTTCAGAAGTTCTCTGATGGTGTGGTCAGTCCTGCCATCTTCAGAAGTTCTCTGATGGTGTGGACAGTCCTGTCATCTTCGGAATTTCTCTGATGGTGTGGTCAGTCCTGCCATCTTCGGAAGTTCTCTGATGGTGTGGTCAGTCCTGTCATCTTCAGAAGTTCTCTGATGGTGTGGTCAGTCCTGCCATCTTCAGAAGTTCTCTGATGGTGTGGTCAGTCCTGCCATCTTCAGAAGTTCTCTGATGGTGTGGTCAGTCCTGCCATCTTCAGAAGTTCTCTGGTGGCTCTGCTATGGTCGGAGGCATCAGCAAGGGCGGGGAGGATGAGTACAGGGCTGTGGTGGGACACTTTGTCACGTGGCGTGAGCGGCACCATCTGCAGCTCAACACGACCAAGATAAAGGAGTTGGTTGTTGATGTGAGGAGGGACATGACACCAGTGACCCCTGTTTCCATCCAGGGGGTCAGTGTGGACACTGTGGAATACTGTAAGTACCTGGGGGTGTATATAGACAACAAACTGGACTGGGCTGAGAACACCGATGCCCTCTACAAGAAGGGATAGAGCCGTCTCTACTGTTTGAGGAGGCTGAGGTCCTTCAGCATCTGCCAGACAATGCTCAGGATGTGGTGTGAGTCTGTGGTGGCAGTGCTCTCCTGTTTGCTGTTGTGTGTTGGGGCAGCAGGTGGAGGGTAGCGGATGCAAACAGGCTCAATAAACTGAGCCGCAAGGCCGGTGACGTTGTGGGGGTGGAGCTGGACTCTGGCGGCAGTTTCTGAGAGGAGGACGCTGTGGAGGTTATGTGCCATCATGGACAATGTCTCCCACCCACTCCATGACGTGCTGGTCGGGCACAGGGGTACTTTTAGTAATAGACTCATTCTGCCGAAATGCACCACGGAGCGCCACAGGAGGTCGTTCCTGCCTGTGGCCACCAAACTTTACAGCTCCTCCCTCAGAGTGTCAGTCACTCCGAGTTAATGGTCATTAGACTGCCCCTTCCTCCTGTTTTACCCTGTCGGCTGTTTGTTAGTGTAGTGACGTCATCCGTATTACCTCATGGCAGGAACGCAAAAGAAGTGAACCGAAAACAGTTTTCCCAACTCAGCATGTCAGGAGGGCCTTCCTGGAATCTGGCACACTGTTGTTATCGCTGGTCACTTCGAGGTGTCATCTTCCACGGACTCCAAGATGTTTCCATCCAGACTTTTCCAGATGCTGGGAGACACCATGAGTCAGACAGGCCGGCTCATCAAGGAAAAGTCTCAGTCCATGTTTTTTTTTCTTCAACCTTTTACTTCACTCTCATGCGTTAGCCTCTTTTCCTGTATGGAGCCTGCGTCATCATGGCCTTGTTTGCAGAAGCCTTGTTGAAAGTGGAACCATGTTTTTTTTTTGTGTATCTATTGTAGCAGCACAGTGGCACAGTGGTTAGCGCAGTCGCCTCAGCAAGGAGGTCCTGGGTTCGAGCCCCGGGGTAGTCCAACCTTGGTGGGTCGACCCGGGCCGTCCTCTGTGTGGAGTTTGTATGTTCTCCCCGTGCCTGTGTTGGGTTTCCTCCGGGTGCTCCGGTTTCCTCCCACAGTCCAAAGACATGAAGTTCAGGTGACTCGGCCGTACGAAATTGCCCCTAGGTGGGAACGTGTGTGTGTGTGTGTGTGTGTGTCGGCCCTGTGTGATGGCCTGGCGGCCTGTCCAGGGTGTCTCCCCACCTGCCGCCCACTGACTGCTGGGATAGGCTGCAGCATCCCACCGATGCTGAGAGCAGGGTGAGCAGTTCGGATAATGGATGGATGGATGGATGGCTGGATGGATGGATGGCTGGATGGATGGATGGTGTATGTTTGTGCTGTTTGTTTCACACTGCAGCAATACAGTTTAGATAGGGTGTTATATGCTGGAGCATGGTGCACATATGTTTACATAATTTATTCTTATTTTATCTTCTACTTCTATTTATTTCTACTTTCTTGTCATCTTGTGTCTTGTTAGTTTTTCTTCACGAGAGCGTGAGTGTCTGTAATAGGACCCAATTTCCCCTCGGGGATGATTCGAGTATTTCTGATTAACACACGTGGACCCGTGGAAACCTGATAACAGTGAATAGGGGTGAGACGTGTGTTGAACCAGCTCAGCATGATTTCACCACTACCTTTCCGGCCATACCAGGCGTCGCCTGGCTGACCTTCTGGTGACTTTCCTCTTGCGGGGTGATTATAAAAGCCCATGTTTTTAAACAGGCGGGAGGAGGACTCCATCATCCAGGCCGTCTTCATCTTCTGTTGACCTCCCGCTCGTCCTTATTATGGCAGGTCATCCGGGAACATGTCGTAGGCCATACAGCTCTGCACGATAACGCAGGTTTAATGCTAGAGAGGGACAACCGACAAGTCTGCCTTTTTCTTTGTGATTGCTTGGCCTTCCCCTAACCAGACTTCCAGTGCTTCCTTTCAGCCTGCAGCACAATGCAGCTCAGTGTTGATCAAGTTGCTTTTGCACTGGAACTAATTCAGAGGATGATGCAGCAAAAGTTCCAGCTAATTTGGTGGGTCGGGCCCTTTAGTCGGGGCGCTGGCCCGGGTCTCCCGCTCCGCGGGCGGCAGCGTTGGCCGGTCGGCTGGGGGGTCCGGCCCGTTGGTCGGGGGCCGGCGTTACGGTATTGTCTAGTGGGGACACCACTGTTTGCTGACTGATGTTTTGTTTTTGGGTTTTTTGTTTTTTTCTTTCCTTCTTTTTCGCCCTCCTCTCTCTTTTGGCTGCGTTTTTGTTTTTGTCTTGATTTTTTTTGTTTTTTCCTTTTTTATTGTTGTTTTCAGTTTATGTTCTGAGGCAGTAATGCTGTTTTTGTGTATAACATTTTTGATTGTCACTTTTTTTTACAGTATTTTGATAATAGAGAAGTTTATCGTATATGTACATATACATATATAGTTATACCTGTTTTGGATAAAAACATTTTGTAATGCACTGGCGGCGCACTTGCATTTTCATGTAAAACTTAATAAACAAAGTTAAAGAAAAAAGAAAAAAAAAGTTCCAGCTAATCCAGCGGCCTTCCCACCCAGCTCTGTGTTGGTCCCACCCAGTCACATATCCACTCCTAATTCATTCCTGCTCTCTTTTTTTCGTTCTAATTCAACACCCAAATTGAGAGTACTTGAAGCTGATTTCACAACATTGTTTTTTTTTTATAATCTGCTTGTAATTTACTTTTTTTTCTTTTCTAAATTTGCCTGGTCTTTTGTTGGTGTTTTCAAATGTGTAATTGTGCAACCGTGTGATTTTGTATCAGCGCTTTCTAATTGCTGCTGCCTACCTTGGCCAGGTCTCCCTTTGAAAAAGAGGCTTGTCATCCCAGCGGGGCCCTCCTGGTTAAATAAAGGTTAAATAGATAAATGAACTGCAGTAGACAAACAAGAACACTCGGAAATAACATGTTTTTTATTCTTTATTGTAACCGGTTATTTTCTTGCCCGGTGCGGGATTCGATACGGGGTGTGCTGCACCACAAGGCGACATCACTAACCGCTCGGCTAAAGGGTCAGACCCGCTAGCTAGGGGGCTAACGTGTCTTATTAGTAGTTAACAGTCGTCACCCTCCCCGGAAGCGCGCCCTCACGCTTTGTTATTCCCGCGCTCCGAAGAGACTTCTGAGGATCCGCACACTTCCGGATCCCACCGCTGCCACCAATATAACCGGTTATTTTCTTGCCCGG
Organism: Lampris incognitus; assembly: GCF_029633865.1. NCBI lineage: Eukaryota > Metazoa > Chordata > Actinopteri > Lampriformes > Lampridae > Lampris > Lampris incognitus. Next base: position 7,736,547 of record NC_079227.1, read on the forward strand.
TGCGGGATTCGATACGGGGGGGTACTGCACCACAAGGCGGCGTCACTGACCGCTCGGCTAAAGGGTCAGACCCGCTAGCTAGGGGGCTAACGTGTCTTATTAGTAGTTTACATTATTTTATTTTATTTTATTTTTTGGGGGAGCACTATGCCAACAGACGTGCATCGAGTAGGAGAGCGGATCTACGGAAGGTACAAAGTTTTACTTTCAAGGGGCTCAAGTGCCCTCCAAATATGTCATACCCCCCCTCGCCCCCCCCGGCCCCCCCATCAGCGCGCCGTGGGACCGGGCCTGGCGGCGGGGGGATGGTGGTGTTCGTTTTGGTGTCACCTGTGCGGCGCTTACGTGGCCGCGAGCAGCGCAGGTAGCAGGAAGTGTTCGGCGAGCTCGCGGGGACACCGGACCGAGCTCGCGGGGACATCACGGAAGTGGGAGAAGAAATGAGAAACGACTCGCAGAGCGTCACAGAAACACGCCCGAAACCCGCCGTTCCTGACGTCCGGCCGGCAGTCGATCAGGTGCGGACAGTGGAGGGGTCCCAGGCTGTCATTTGTGATGATGATGATGATGATGATGATGATGATGATGATGATGTGGCGTTATAAATGCGGAAGCAGACGGCGGACGACGGCGTCTCCCCGGGCAGACTAAGCGTTTGTTTTGTTTGTGTATCGCAAATCTAATGTGTTGTTTTGTCCGGGGTGGCGCGTTACGTCCCGCTAAACGGGCTTTTTATCAGCTTTACGTCACTTTAATCGGAGAGGACAATGCGTTCGTATGTACACGGGCGGCGACAGGGGGGGGGGCGCCGCCGCCGCCGCCGGGGGGGGCGGGGCGGATGTGACGTAGTGCCCACCCACCTCACTGGGAGAGCGTTCGTCAGACGGCTCACAGCGTAGTCGACAGGGGATGTATTCTGCTTTATTTAGGGTGACGGATAACTTCGGGTTGCTTTTGTAATCTCACAACAACACTGAGCAGGGATTGACGTCCATTTTGTGTGACCCCCCCCCCCGGCGGTGGCGGATGTGACGTAGTGCCCACCCACCTCACTGGGAGAGGGTTCGTCAGACGGCTCACAGCGTAGTCGACAGGGGATATATTCTGCTTTATTTAGGGTGACAGATAACCTCGGGTTGACGTCCATTTTGTGTGACCCCCCCCCTGTCCCCCCCCCCCAGGGGTTGGTGAGTCCAGAGATGACAGGCTTCGGATTTGGAAATGAAGATTCATGAAAAGCTGCTCGCACATTTCCAATCCAGCAGCTCCCCTGTAGACAAAGAAGGGTACCTCCACAAGAAGGTAATGGTCATGTATATTAATAACCGATGTCCATGAAACCTCTGCTGTTTACTTTTATTTTCCCTCATAACATGTTGTTACTGTTGAAGCACATTGTCCTGTAAACCACCCATCTTTATACACACATGAGGACCAAAAGCTAAAAATAAGTTAAAAGAGAGCTGGAGTACAAAATATTTAAAAATATCTACAGACATTCAGTGGGTGGCCGGGTTCAGGTGGGCCACAGCTTGTGGAAAGAAGCTGTTTTTGAGCCTGGTGGTGCGGGCTCCGAGGCTCCTGTAGCGCCTCCCAGAGTGCAGGGGGGAGAACAGTCCATGGTTGGGGTGGGTGGGATCCCTGCTGATGCTCAGACCCCTTCGAAGGCAGCGTTTGTGATAAATGTCTTTTACGGCTGGGAGCTGGGTACCGGTGATATGCCGGGTTGCCTTGACGACCCGCTGCAGAGCTTTCTGGTCTACTGAGGTGCAGTTGCCGTACCACACCGAGATGCAGATGGTCAGGATGCTCTCTGTGGTGCAGTGGTAGAAGTTGGTGAGAATTTTGGGGGGTAGACGGGCGCCCCTCAGCCTCCTCAGGAAACGCAGGCGTTGTCGGGCCTTTTGCCTCTTCGTAAATAAGATCTTAGATGATCTCTGTGTTATGTCACTGTAAAACGTTGTCTGTCTCAGCCACAGCAGATCTGAGATCTATATCAATATAATATAGATATTGGGGATTTAAGACTGGATATTGCCAGGGATTTTGGTTCTGGTCGTATAAATAAAATATATCCATTCCCCGGTTTTCTCAACTTATTCGGCTTTTTTTTAGCCGAGCGAAACGAACAACCAACGTTTCCATCCGCTTGGCCATCGTATCGAGGTTACTAATGATCACTTCCCAACATTTTCTTATGTATAAGTATCTTATGGAAGCACCGATAGTAATTCCTAAAATACCGTCACATTATGGATATCGAGGACATTCAGTCAAAAATATTGTGACATTTGATTTTTCTCCTATCGCCCGGGCCAAGGACCAGGGCAGTACGAAGCAAAGCGGTTTCTGGCAGCTACTAGCGATTACTTAATCACGGCATTGACATGTTGAAACCTCAGCTCTGATATTCATGTCTTCAGAGTCACAAGGCTGTCATGCCATACTTGACAACACGTTTATCAAGCTTGTGTGTGTGTGTGTGTGTGTGTGTGTGTGTCACTTCTCCTTTTAATGAAAAGGTTATGATATAAAGCTGAGTTAGCTGGTCTCTCATTGAGTTTAGGCTGAAACTGGACTCAAAGTAAGCTTGTTTTTTATTTATTTGATGCTTTCGCGGCTTCGGTCAATGCATCTGTTACATACAAGCTAACTGTAAGAGAGCTCCTCTAGAAGAAAGTGACTATATTCAGTATGTGATTGTACATATAAGACTGACTACTTGACTATATGATCTACTCTACTGTTTTTCTCTCTTTCTTACTCGTTCATTGCTTTTTGTTTTGGTGGTTTGCTGTGTATTTCCATAATTATTTCCGTTACGCTGGTTGTAATTTCCAGCATGCTGGCTCTACTGGTTTCATCAAACCAGCAGACGGACACACTGAGATACAGAGTGGTGCATTTTGGGGAGACTGAGGGTTGGACTCTTGACACACTTCCTGTCCCCCGTAGGGTGAGAGGACTTCCTCTTATCAAAGACGCTGGTTCATTCTGAAGGGGAACCTCCTCTTCTACAAGGACCGGCCTGACGACCGGGACCCGGTGGGCGTGATTGTTGTGGAGGGCTGCACCGTCCAGCTGTGCGAGTCCGAGGAACAGTTTGCCTTCTCGCTGGTCTGGAGCGAGCCGGGCCTGCGCACCTACAAGCTAGCCGCCGAGGACGAGAGCAGCCAGGAGAGCTGGATCAAAGCCCTGCTGGTGGCCAGTCACAGCTACCTGACCCTGCTGCTGAAAGACATGGAGAAGCAATACAGAGGTGAGATAGATGGATAGATAGATAGATAGATAGATGGATGGATGGATGGATGGATGGATGGATGGATGGATGGATGGATGGATGGATAGATAGATAGATAGATAGATAGATAGATAGATAGATAGATAGATAGATAGATAGATAGATAGATAGATAGATAGATAGATAGATAGATGGATGGATGGATGGATGGATGGATGGATGGATGGATGGATGGATGGATGGATGGATGGATGGATGGATAGATAGATAGATAGATAGATAGATAGATAGATAGATAGATAGATAGATAGATAGATAGATAGATAGATAGATAGATAGATAGATAGATAGATAGATAGATAGATAGATAGATAGATAGATAGATAGATAGATAGATAGATAGATAGATAGATAGATAGATAGATAGATGGATACACAGTCTTTCTCAGAGACATGGACGGATAAACAAAATAAACCTGTTAAAGGAAGGCCTTTGTAAGATGAGGGCTTGTTGAGGGCAGCTGCGAGAAACGTTGCGTCACCGTCACCGAGGTCACAGCGGCTTCCTGACATTGTCTGGTTTTGTAGCGCTGAACTCGTTTCATCAACTGTCATCAGTCAGACTGAGAACAGGAGTGTCTTTTTGTTGCTGTCGTGAAGTAACACTGAGCAGTAGTCTGTTTCCCTGTCTTACCTATGCTCATTTATACTGTTGTTTTTAGCGACATTGGGAATTAGTGCAGCAAAAATGTGTATTCAAGTTTCAGTTTGAAGTAACAGGTCTGTGTGTGTTTGTCATGTTTACACGTGGAGGAGAAATGGCAGTGGTTTTTTTTTTAACTAGATTGTTTAACACAATCTTGGAAAGTGAGAGGGTGCCTGAGGAGTGGAGAAGAACCACACTGGCACTGATTTTAGAGAATAAGGGCGATGTGCAGAGCTGTAACAACTACAGAGGTATAAAGTTGATCAGCCACAGCATGAAGATATGGGAAAGAGTAATAGAAGCTAGGTTAAGAGGAGAGGTGATGATCAGCGAGCAGCAGCATGGTTTCATGCCATGAAGGAGCACCACAGATGTGATGTTTGCTTTGAGAATGTTGATGGAGAAGTACAGAGAAGGCCAGAAGGAGGTACACTGTGTCTTTGTGGATTTAGAGAAAGCATACGACAGGGTGCCGAGAGAGGAGGTGTGGTGTTGTATGGTGAAGTCGGGAGTTGCAGAGAAGTATGTAGGATATGTATGAGGGAAGTGTGACAGTGGTGAGGTGTGCGGTTGGAATGACAGATGGGTTCAAGGTGGAGGTGGGATTACATCAAGGATCGGCTCTGAGCCCTTTCTTGTTTGCAGTGGTGATGGACAGGTTGACGGACGAGATCAGGCAGGACAGGAGTCTCTGTGGACGATGATGTTTGCGGATGACATTGTGATCTGTAGCGAGAGTAGGGTGCAGGTGGAGGAGAGCCTGGAGAGGTGGAGGTATGCACTGGAGAGAAGAGGAGTTAAAGTCAGTAGGAGCAAGACAAAATACATATGCGTGAATGAGAGGGAGGACAGTGGAGTGGTGAGGATGCAAGGAGTGGAGGTGACGAAGGTGGATGAGTTTAAGCACTTGGGGTCAACTGTTCAAAGTAACAGGGAGTGCAGGAGAGAGGTGAAGAAGAGAGGGCAGGCAGGGTGGAGTGGGTGGAGAAGAGTGTCAGGAGTGATTTGCGATAGAAGGGTACCAACAAGAGTTAAAGAGAAGGTTTACAAGATGGTAGTGAGACCAGCTATGTTGTATGGTTTGGAGACAGTGGCACTGATGAAAAGACAGGAGGTGGAGCTGGAGGTGGCAGAGTTGAAGATGCTAAGATTTTCATTGGGAGTGACAAAGAAGGACAGGATTAGGAACCAGTATATTAGAGGGACAGCTCAGGTTGGACGGTTTGGAGACAAAGCAAGAGAGGCAAGATTGAGATGGTGTGGACATGTGTGGAGGAGAGATGCTGGGTATATTGGGAGAAGGATGCTGAATATGGAGCTGCCAGGGAAGAGGAGATGAGGAAGGCCAAAGAGGAGGTTTATGGATGTGGTGAGGGAGGACATGCAGGTGGCTGGCGTGACAGAGGAAGATGGAGAGGACAGGAAGAGATGGAAACGGATGATCTGCTGTGGCGCCCCCTAACGGGAGCAGCCAAGAGTAGTAGTAGTAGTAGTAGTAGTAGTAGTAGTAGTAGTAGTAGTAGTAGTAGACATACAGAGGAGAAACGAGCATTACAAGAAGAAAAGTAATCAAACGTCAAGGAATCCTCCTCAGGATAAATGTGCTGTAAGGAGTTACAACGGGGTTTAAGTCAGCGGTGCGAAGATGGAGGTTCTTCATTCCGACCCAACGCTAAACCAGCCGACTTTCACCATCAGCCAGACGGAGGAGGACTGGTCCGTGATACCGGCTGGTGTTGTGTGTTTGGGTTGGGATGAAACCTCAGAAACACATGGCTATCCACGGCACCTGAATTTGCCCCACTGGTTCGAATATTTGAAGTTTCGCTGGCCATGTTTGACCTGATCGGTCTGGGTTCGCCTGATCTGATGACATGAATTTTGAGAATTTAACCTTTAAGTCTTGTCTCTCTCCTCCTTATTTCCTCAGACGTCCTGGAGGTGTATTCCAGTGACCCTGCCAAGAGTCACATTCTCGACACGCTCAGCCCCGACCAGGCGACGGTCTCAGCGACCTGGCAGAGCACCGGTACCTCAGCATTCCCACATTGTCAAGCGGTGAATGCAGCAGCCGAAGCGAGCTTTACCTCTGGTCAAAAGCTTTGGACTCCGCCCACTGTCTCCAGGTCAGCCAATAGGAAGTCGCCTAAACTCTGGCCTAAGAGAAATGCAAATGTTGTGCCCATTAATGCCCCCGCCCCACCCCTGGGCGAGTGTCCAGAGTTTGGATTGGGAGCAAGAGAGGACTTCGGCAAATTGCACGAGGACTTTGGAAAGGAGGTGAAGGAGCTGATGGCCGATTGGCTGAAAAGGGAGCGCGGCGATAAAGACGTTCAAGAAGGAGACCTGATTAATTTTGGCTGATACATGACACATGTAAACATTATGTCCATCTAAACAAAGGGCAAGAATGACCGTCACATCGACGAGAGGAGACAGAAACAGGTCCAGGTTGGTTGTAGATATGTGTAAATATTTTTAGATGAAATATTAGAGACTATAATCAATAAAGTCAGTAAATGAACCCTGCTCTTCTGCCCTGTTGACCTCATTCCTTTTCAGTTGTTTGTGAGTGATTATAAGACGGGTCTTAAAGAAAAACATGGAGAGTAAAGGTGATGGTTTTATCAGGTTATTGAAACTTTCAGCAAATTTTCATCATGGGTCAGTGTGACTGGAGTATGAGGCTATCAGAAGGTATTGATCACCTCGGCACAAGTCATCAAACGTTCTCTCCTGACAGCAGCTCAGAGAGGCTGCTGGGTAAAAAAGGAACAGCCATGACGTGTGTGTGTGGGGGGGGGGTTAATTTTTAAAAGGGACAGTCAACATGGAGTGAGAGAATGGAGGGGAAGAGCTATTTCAGTCCTTTCAGCTGTCTGGTTTTTACCGTCTTTCACACTGCTCTCTGCCTCTCTCGCTCTCTCTCTCTTGCTCTCTCTCTCTCTCTCTCTCTTGCTCTCTGCCTCTCTCTCTCTCTCTCGCTCTCTTGCTCTCGCTCTCTCTGCCTCTCTCTCTTTCTGTCTCTGCCTCTCTCACTCTGCTCCCCCTCACTCTCTCTCTCTCTCTCTGTCTCTCTCTCTCTCTCTGTGCCCTTGAAGTGACACTGAAGCTTCCTGTCCACGCTCCTGGTTGGTTTTGTCCTCCTACCGCTGATGATCTTCTTCTCTGGGCTGAATCGTTACAAGCTGTGGCGTCAGGGCCACACGTGTCACACAAAGTGACAGAAAGGTCGCTCTCTCGGGTAAATTTTTGCTGTGAAACAGAGAGGGCTCAGGAATAGAGAAGGGGAGAGGGGGTGGGGTGGGGTGGGGTGGGGTATCAGTTCCAATACATACCTAGGCTATGCAAGTTGTGTGATGAATGGCCGCCTATGGAGCTCATATAAGGAGTTGGGTGGGTGGTCCCGCTACCCCTAAACTCTGAGGGAAGTATACCGGGTGTCTGTTGAAGCCGCCCAAATTAGAGCCTCCATGATTGGGTGAAGTTTTCCTTTTGGCTATTAATTATTTAATTAGTGCTCCCAAATTATGAATGGACAAAAATGACCCCAAAAAATTGCTTTTTTAAAAGCTATGCATAGTATAGTAACAGTACAGCTTATCGAATAGTTTTATTATTATACACTTTTTGTTTCTCAAACTGTTTTAAGTCTTTATTTGAATTGTTTTGGTACTTTGAGTCAACTTGATGCTGCACAATACAGTCTGCCTTTCGGACAAATAGTCTATCTTATCTCATAAGGTACATAAAGTATAAAAGGGCAATAAAAGAATAGAACTGTAAGACTGAAACACAGGAAATACAGAAGAAACAGCATCAGGAGAGAGATTAAGTTTGAGTCAGTGCATTTTATGATGATTTATTGAATGTGGAAAGAAAAGCAGGTGATAATGTAATGTAATATAATGTCATGTATGTAAATGTTTCTTGCAAGACAACAGTGTTTTAGCAGTGAGATTGACATAGAATATCTGAGTTAATTGGGCAAGGGATTGAACGAATAAAAATAATAATGGATCTCGATTGCAAACACTGACACAGTTCACAATTAATTAAAATCTCTACAACTATTAAACACATTGAGCTTCAGGCGGGTAGGCAGCATATCTGGAATACATACAGATCGGCAATACTAGCCAGGTTGTAAATAAAACTGAAGGCAGATGACTGAATACTACACAGGCCTCAACCATTATCACTGTATCCAATCAGCAGTGACAGAATGAGAGTCTCCTCTTCATCAGGGAGAAGTGTTTAGAAATGAACCCACACGTTATGCAGTTTGAACGGCATTTCCTAGGAGCCGATCCCTCGCCAGACCATTCGTCTGTTCCCTCACATTTCTGCTGGTCCCCAACATGTTTTTGGCACTATTACTTCGACGGTTCCTCCTGAAAGTCTGACTGCAGAAAGCGCATCCTGGTCGAGCCAGAGCCGGTATCAAGGCAGACTTGGTTGTTTACAGATCTCATTCATGCTAGCTTACTAGGCTGCTCGTAGTCATGTGTCATTATTGGAGCTGAACCAATATCCATCAGCCAACGGATTTCAAATTTCATGACTGTTTATATTCCCCGCTGGCCGTTACGCCACTGTGAGTGGTTACAGGCTGCAGCCAGAGTAGATAATTTAGTCAGGTGATGATTTCAGGATATGTTTGCTGAAAATACACGCACCACTTCAAACCCTCCAATGTCACTTTTTTGATCAGCGGGATTAGTTTGTTTGTCTGGCGCTCAGCCCTCCAAACCACAGCCCGTCTGAAGGGAGTGAATGCTGCAGTTGGCCGGCATAAGGCGCGGGGTATTTGCCCTCTGAGGATGGAAAATATAAAGGACCCCAAAATAGCCTAACAAAGACTCCTAGTATGCCACGAATGAGGGGATGAGCGGAGAAACAGAGGCGGGAAGAGGAGCAGAAAGAGATGGAGAAGACCGCAGGGGCAGTTCATGTCAGTTTGTCCATATTAGTCCTTGGGGGACACCAAAGTTAGGTCTACGTGTGGCGTATGTGTTGGCGTTGAATTCACCTCATTCCAAGACTCCTGTGGCCTATTTTGGAACTTCAGAAAGATGATATCCTCCACCTCCTCGCTCCTCCCTCTATGTGTTACTTTCCTCCCAGCTCTCTTTTCCTGCCAAACCTGATGGTGTGGCTAAAGTTAGCCCCCCTAGGCTAGTATATAAGACCCCGAGGGGCCAAGACTCCCATGTCAGTCACATCGGCTTGGCGTAGGCTTCTCTTTTTGACCAACCAAAACCCCACAAATCTGAGAGATGGTGAGTGTCGCTGCGTGCTCTGCTCCTTGGAAGAAGGCTCTCTAGGAACCGAGATCGCCTCTTTGCTAAACTAATAAGAAAGCCCGGCTGATAGATTTTCAGACTGGATTACGGCAACAAACGGGCCTGGAAGCCAAATTAGAGACTTTTAAGAAATCAGTCTCTCAAAATTTGTGGATCTGGACCCACATTTAAAATGGCTGCCGGCCTTAGTTCAGCTTTGGCAAACATTTTGAAACTTTTATCTTTTGAGAGCGGCGATACCAAATAGTCTTGAAGACGTCTTGATTAAAAAGCCAAAGCGATAGCATAATGCCACAGCCAGAGTTGGCTGATGCAGTTCAAATGAACAGAATTTCTCTTAAAAAAAAAAAAGGAATTTTCTACAAAAGCTCTATGCTGACAAAGCGCGGCCCGTCTGGCTTTGTTAAAGACTGAATGTCAGGCTTGCAGAAGCAACACAATCTTATTTTAAGATGCCTTTGTGTTGCCTGCAAACAACAAGAAGCTATGGTCCTCATCAGTGTCAGGTCCACATGCTGTAATTCGGCGGTCAGTTTGTTTGCTTTGATCGTCCTTCTCGGGCAACCTAATCCAGAACCAGCCGAGATAACGGACAAACTCTGATGGACTCCCGTCGTTAAAGCCTTTTTGATGGAATTGTGATTAAAGTGTGTCTCTGCTCTGTTGTCCGCAGGCACCCAAGAAGGCCAAGAGGAGGCAGCAGCAGGGTGAGGGTGGATCCTCCAACGTGTTCTCCATGTTTGAGCAGAGCCAGATCCAGGAGTACAAGGAGGTGAGAAGATCCTCATGTGCTTCACACAATCCCCAACATTACAGCAACCATTCCCGCCGTGTACTGAAATCCAGCTGTTCCACGAATTGGGCTGCTTAAGATACTGGGTCATGTAACCCGTGACTCCATGTATCACTTTACTTTCGGGGTCAATGCGAGAGTCATCTGAAGACTTAGACCTGATCAGGTTGGCACCATGACAGTAAAAATGTGCCCATCAGCAGGAGACAACAGTAAATTTAGGCTTTCCCGCTGACAGCGGTTCCTCTGACCTGAGGTGGGTCACCAGTGACCCCTCTCTCGCTCTCGCTCTCTCTCTCTCTCTCTCGCTCTCTCTCTCTCTCTCGCTCTCTCCCTTGCTCTCTCGCTCTCTCTCTCTCTCTCTCTCTCTCTCTCTCGCTCTCTCTCTCTCTCTCTGACCTGAGAGGAATGCCTCCCAGCAGCTGGTCCGTGGTAATGCTAGCGCTAACCAAAGAGCAGGCTAGAATGGCAGAAATGCTTGAGAGGTCCTCGCACCTGAAGAATCTCAACATCTATTTACAGTAGCGAGCGCGTGTTGTTTCGCCGCCCCCAAAAGCACCTCGTGTGGCATGTGCAGGCTTAATCACTAGCCAATCAATAGTCGATTAACAGTTAATAGTTAAAGAATGTGAGTGTCAAATGAAGGATGGCTCAGACCAAAGGAATACAAAGAGAGGTAGGAGCTGACGGAGTCCAGCTGTCTGGGTCCTCAGAGGACCTTGGGGAGAACAGTGGGGGACAGAGACAGAGGAATTAGTCGCCACACGGCAAAGGTGGGTGGGGACCGGGTGGGGTGGGGTGGGGGTGGTGGGGTGGAGGGGGCGTAATCGATACCGTCGCCTTAAATATCGCAAGGGGCTTGTCTCACATTCCGAGACCATTTTAACACCTTACAAAGACAAGTGGCGCACCAGCTGCAAACTCACAGGAGTCTTTCCCTCCCGTCTCCGGTTTCGTCCAGAAGCCACGAGGACAGTAGGCTGAAAGACACTTTCACATTTACACATTTGTCTTGGCGGACTAACTCCTCCCGACGGGTGTCTCCAGCAAATTCTGTGACTAGCGCTCACAAGGACAATGTGGGCGCCTCTGGTTTCACAACTTTCTATTTTCAGTTTTCCCTTAGTTTATAAGATAAGACAAGACAAGACAAGACGAGACGAGATAAGATAAGTTGAGATAAGCTAGCATAGCATAACATGACATGACTGCAGTAAACCCTGTAGGAAACTGTCTATCATATATCAACTCTGTATGAACTGTACTGTATGTTGAAAAGAGTTTGACCCTGTGAACTCAACCCCCCACCCCCCACCCCCCACCCCCCACCCCGTGTCTCCTGCAAAGGCCTTCACAATCATCGACCAGAACAGAGACGGCATCATCAGCAAGGACGACTTGAGGGACGTGCTGGCCACCATGGGACAGCTCAACGTGAAGAACGAGGAGCTGGAGGCCATGGTGAAGGAGGCCAGCGGCCCCATCAACTTCACCGTCTTCCTCACCATGTTCGGCGAGAAGCTGAAGGGTAAGGCCTCCCCCCCCCCCGCCCCGTGACCCCCATGACCCCATATGGACTACTCGCTATCGATTTTGAGGTTCAAATGATGTGAGCGATCTGCAGCCGTGTCCACTCACGGGCTGTTCAACCGGAAGGCAGCAAAACCTTCCGACTGTAGACATTTTGGGTGGTCGCTCATCCGTTGTTGATTTAATTTTTGTCGTTTTGATCAGTTTTGTCATCGGCTGAAAGCGGCTGCGCTTAACGACTCCCCCCCCCCCGCCCCTTCCTCATGGATTTCAGGTGCTGACCCCGAGGACGTCATCGTGAGCGCTTTCAAGGTCCTGGACCCCGAGGGTACTGGCGCCATCAAGAAGGAATTGTAAGGACTTTATCTTCCACATGTTCAATCCATGTGTGTGTGTGTGTGTGTGTGTGTGTGTACCGCTGTTGTAACACAATCCCTGAGCTCTGGATAGACGCGTTAATTTGTTGTGTGTTTTTTTCTGCCCCCCAGCCTTGAGGAGCTCCTGAGCACCCAGTGCGACAGGTTCACCCCTGAGGAGGTGAGTTTGAACCCCGGCTGACTCCCCCCCCCGCCCCCGCCCCCCCCCTTTCCTCCTTTGTGGTTTTTCCCGCGGCCCCCCCTTGGGCGGTACCGTCTCCTCACCACCCGTCTCCCCTCCTCTCCCCTCAGATGACCAACCTGTGGGCTGCCTTCCCCCCCGATGTGGCTGGCAACGTTGACTACAAGAACATCTGCTACGTCATCACACACGGAGAGGAGAAGGAGGAGTAAAACCCACCTCCCTCCGCATATCTACCTCCATCTACGTCCCCCCCCCCACCTCCTCTCCCCCCTCCTCCCCCCCCCCTCTCTCTCCCTCCGTGGCTCGCTTGCGCACACACGCCCTTGCCCGGCGCTGCTCTCTCTCCTCCCCTCGCCCGTTCGCTGCAAAAGACTCATCTCCCGTACCGAGATACCGAGCGAGGGGCCCGACGGCGGTCCGGGCGGGTGTTGGTGTGGAAGTAACAACAGGGGAAACACGGGATTATTTCCAATAAAAATAATCTTGTGACACCGAAACTTCTCTCTCTCTCTCTCTATCTCTGTCCCTACCTCTGGCGCCACCGCCACCCGTATCTCCCCCCGCCCCCCCATCACCCCATCCCGCCCCCCCCCCCGTGTTGACGCCAACAGTGCATGCATCTCACCTACTTCACGCGTAGTCAGTCCGGCGTACCGAGACCCTCCTCTCCTGGGTGCTGCGGTGCTGCACAGCCGCCTATTTGAAACAAGTAGGCCGCCTGACCCCCGGCGGGGGTCTGTTAGCCTCACCACAATGTGGAGCGTCTGGTGGAGTCGACCCTGCTTTTTATTCGGAAAGGGGGACAACCTAAAAGAGCGGGACTCTCGGAACTAAAATAGTTTGCCTGCCCGCCCGCCCCCCCACCCCTCCTCCTCTCTTAAGTTCTCCCCCCCTCCCTCCCCCCTGACGGGGGCAGGGCCGAAGGGAAGGGCGGCGGTGGACCGAGGCGAAACCGGATTTTCAACGAGCGAATCTTGGAAACAGAGAAAGAGATGGAGACAGGTGGCGAGCGGGGGCGAGGGGGGGGGGGGGTTTCGCAGGAGGGAAGGAAACGGAAGCAACAGCATCTTTGTGTTTCTCGGCTCCTCTTCCTCTCCGCTTCCTCTCCTCTTCCTCCCCGTCGCCGCTGTTTCTCCCCTGTTGCCGTTACTGTACTATCCATTTCTCCACTGTAACAGCGTCAAATAAAAACCGATATCTTTCGTACCACACTGTGTCTTGCTGGTTTGAGTCGGGCTGTGGGGGTGGGGGGGGCAGCGCTGCTGGTTTGGGTCACATGTTGTCGGGTGAAAACAATGAGCGTCCTTATAATAGAGTCAACACGGGGTCAAAGGTCACAGACCCGCACCTTGCACAGAGGGGGTCATACCTGCTATCTCCTCGCCGCGCCCCTCTTCGTCACAGCATGTCAAGAGGGGATGGGAGGGGGGACCAGGGGGTAGAGATCCCAGACGACCGGTGGGGGGGGAGGGGGGTAATTCCACGGCGGGTCCGGCTCCTCTTCAAGTTGTGCTACACGTGGACTGATTCACTGTAAAATTGCACACCCTACACATTTAAGTACAGTTAGCTTAGCTAAGATCTATGCTAACACTGACCCCACCTGTGGCGGATGCCATCGGGCCCCGGCCTGCTGTGGTCCCGCCCTTCTTCCCCCTTCCATTTTTGGTCAGAAACTTTTAAAAACAATTTAAAACAGTGTTGAGAGCCCCGTGAGGCCCCCCCCGGGTGTCCCCCCCGCCCTGCTGAGCTGCCGCGGCCATCACATGAAGCAGACCTGGTAGCTTCACAACGGTAGAGGCCCAGTTCCCGTCGATGCAGAGAACGGTCAACTGAGCATGCGCAAGTCCTCGTCGCCTCCGTCGTTCGGGTAGGTTAAGGCCAGGGTTAGGGGCGGGGTTAGGGTTAAAGTTAGCTAATCGGACGCCGAGTAGGGGCGGGTCTTCCTAGAATCCCTAGCGCCTGGACGCTACGCGGGGCGGGCGGAGGCATTTCGCGCATGCTCAGTTGACCGTTCTCTACTCCCGTTTCCGTTCTCTGCGTCGATGGGCGCGTCACAACCCTTCCTGCTACGGTGTGGAAATCACCCCGCTCCTCCACCTCGCTCTATGTGGCTCAGGGACATCTTGTATTTTATCAAGATGGAGAAAACAAGATGCATCGCGAAGGGTTCAGCAGCCTGACGTCATAAAACGTGGGGCCCTTTCTTTAAAATGGTTAAGGAACTGCAAGTCACCTGACACCCCATAAAGTTGGGGTGATCCATTTACATGTGAGGTGATATGGGTGTATCCCCCTACCTATTTTTAACCTTTATATTTTTGTCTGTATAATCTATAATTTCATTTTATAATATTGTTTATTTGTCTAGAGTATACAAGCTGTGTTGGCTAGGTGGCCAAACTATATCGTTGTTTGGTTTTTTTTTCTATGTAAATATAAACATTGACTTCATATATGTATGAACAATATTTGGATTGTAAAATCCATCCATCCCTTATCCGAACCGCTTATCCTGCTCTCAGGGTCACGGGGATGCTGGAGCCTATCCCAGCAGTCATTGGGTGGCAGGCGGGGAGACACCCTGGACAGGCCGCCAGGCCATCATACAGGGCCGGCGTCCACTTGCTTGCTTGCTGGTTGTCCATCGTGCCCGATGATGACCATCTTCTTCTATTTGTGGGTCCTTTGAGGACTCAGATAGCAGAAGATACCTGCAGCAGAGATGGTTTTTAAAGTGGCATGGGGGGGGGGTGCGCTTCTCCCAACGCCACATGACTTGATTGTAGAGGAGATGGATCCGATGGCAAGGGGGGTCCCTAGACGACCGGCACCTCCACACAACTGCAGGGGGCTGCCGGAAATCCAGTTTTTCGGAAACCGCCTCGAAGCGTGCCGCCACAGCTTGCTTTTCTGTTGGGGTGAGCTCCCTTAGCCTTATGTCTTCCCAGACTCACCCACAAGGCAGCGGGGCAGTGGTTGATAGGTGCCAGGGTGTGTCCACCAGGGTGGGCCTGCACACCATATCTCTGGGGCCCACTGCTGCTCCGAGATCCCCTGCCAAGTTAGCCTGGGGCCGCAAGACCCCAGTTACCATGTGTGGCCACGGGGAGGCCTGGCAGGAGTCTTGGTGAAGGAGAGGCTACGTACTGGCAAGGGAAGGCTTACACGCTAGGATGCTTCCCTATTCACCACAAAGGCTAGCCAGCGGCAGCAAGCTAAGGGCTTGGGAGGAAACCGGAGCCCCTGGACTACCCTGGGGCTCAAACCCAGAAGAAAAGGAAATCAAGGGTGTCCGGGTAGTGTAGTGGTCTATTCTGTTGCCTACCAATACAGGGATGGGCGGATCGAATTCCTGTATCACCGTCTGGCTTGGTCGGGCGTCCCTGCTGACACAATTGACCGTGTCTGCATTAGCACCTCCTCTGGTCGGTTGGGGCGCCTGGAGGAGGGCCCCTTGATCAGAGGACGAGGGTCACCGGAGATTTATGCTGGGGATCTCTTCCGGGAACTTGAGCTGCCTCTTTTGGCCATGGCCAAGACCCCTAAACACCCTGCCTCCTTGCCAGCCTTCTCACCCGGCCTGAGGAAATTGATGAAGTGGAGGCCTCTGGCTTGAAGTTTGCGTCTCTCCCGCTTCCTCTCCTTCTCCAGTCCCGCTGCCAACTGGGCCAGTGTTTGGTCATGGCACATCGCAACTTCCCGTCCACCAGGCTTGCTTTGCAGGATGAGAGGACGTGCTCCAAGCTCGCTGCCCTCCCACACAGCGCACAGCATGGGTCCTCTGTCAGCCTCCACCTGTGAAGGTTCACTGGTGTGAGCAAAACATTGCACACCGAGCACAGTAGAAAGAAACTTCATCCGGCGCTCCTCCATGCTCCAAATGTCCTGCCAGACCAGAGATCTCCCCTGCACACTGTCCAAACAAGTCCAGCAGTCCGGCTGCTTCATGTTTACAGCCCCTGGAGTTCCTACTCTCTTCTTCTACTGCCCGGATCTCCCTCTGTGCAAATCCACGACGGTGCTTCGAGTTTGCGTCCTTCCAGTTTGACCCGGTGATGGAACCCAGGCCCAGTCTCCCCTGGTTCACGGTCCGAACGCTATCAGCGTTATGCAGCGGTTCCTCTGTCTCTTTCAGAGCACTGCTGGCTGAACACTTGTGTCCGGTTCGGATGCTGATGCCGGCCTGGCGAATGCACTCGTCCTCGCTGTCTCGCAGCATCACGGCCTGCCGTGCTTTTGTTGCCTTGTACTCCTCCACCACTGATGTGATCGCCGGCTTCAGCTTGCTCCCCGCACCGTACAGGCCGATGGAGTAGAAGCATTTGGGGACTGACAGCCACCTTCTCAGCAAACTGTTTATCTTCAGGATGTTGCGTTGCTGTGAAGCCCGCTGAGGCAAATTTGTAATTTGTGATATTGGGCTACACAAATAAAATTGACTTGACTCCCTCTCCAACGCTTCTACCATGGATAGGGGCACCGTGTAGACAAGTACTGGCCACAAGAGTCCGGGAAGAACCCCATGTTTTATACTATAACACAAAGTGCATCTCAGGTGTACGACATTCAGGGGACTTAAGTGTTAGTAGCCTACTGCCGCTCAAACTTATTCTGACCGATAACGCTGAAATATTCAACGAGAGCCTGTGAGCGCTCGAATTCTGTCGGTGTACATAAACAATCCTAAACCGATATCCACAAATCTAATGTGGGCTCTGGTAGATTATTGGTTTTCCTATATTACCACAGTTAATTGTACAATGTAAAAGTATATCTTGCTGGCTAGCTAGCCAGCTAGATAGAATGATGACTGACTAAATAGATAGCTGGCTAGCTAGCTAGAATGATGACTGACTAAATAGATAGCTGGCTAGCTAGCTAGAATGATGACTGACTAAATAGATAGCTGGATAGCTAGCTAGCTAGTTAGCCAGCTATCTATTTATTAATTCTTCATTCAGTGAGTTGTGTAATGATTACCCATGCTCATGTTAGTGGTGCTACTATTGAAAATTTTTGAAAAAATTGGTGTTAACTATAAACACACACACACACACACACACACACACATCATTTCAAGCCCACCATTTGTCATCTACCTTAGCACCACGGACAGCTCTTAAAAGTTACACAAAAATTGAAAGGATTAGCGTTTTCTGGGTAAATATTCCCTGAAAAACAGGGAATATATTTATAATCTACTCATATATTTTCGGAATGTGTGAATGTGTGTGTGGTGTTAGTGTGTGTGTGTGTGTGTGTGTGTTAGTGTAGATAGCGGGACCGAAAACTAAAGCACTTATGATCCTAATTCTTTTTGGAGGTGGTAGGTATTGTCTCAGAGAGTAAGGGGAAAAATCCCAGAAAATTAAAATTATGCATAATTATGCATAAATATGCAAAATATGCATTTTTCTAAAAATGGCTAAAAACCACTTTTCTCAGCATTTCAGATGATTCTGAGCATCTTTGATTTTTTTCACCTATATAAAAAAAATGTTCTGGGCCTTAGAAATGTTTTGGCATTATGCAAAACACATGCATTTTTGCAAAAATGCACTTATGATCCTAATTTTTTTTGGAGGTGGTAGGTATTGTTACAGAGAGGACCAGAAAAACAGCAGAAAATTAAAATATAATTATAATAATTATGCACAATTATGCAAAATATGCATTTTGTAAAAAATGGCTAAAACCCACTTTTCTCGACATTTCAGATGATTCTGAGCATTTGGGGGGGAGGGAGTTGGAGTGTGGGGGGGGGTTAGGGGCAGGGGGAAGGCGGTTAGCTGGCAGGATGAAGAGGAGGGAGATTTAGACGGGTGGATCACCAAACCGCTACATTGTAGCGGGGTCCTTCTAGTATATATAACAGTATAGAATATTTCCTGGGTAAATATTTGCCAGCGCCAAGCCAACGAGTGGTTTGAGTCGCTCCGGCACGCTTAACAAACAGCACGTCTTGGTTGTAATTGGGAATCAAAGCTTTGGCTTTTGGGGAACAGAAACTTGAGCACAAATATGTGAAATGTTGGATTACAGGTCGACCGAGTGGCGGGTTTCAGAAGACGAGGGGCCAAATGGCAAGCAGCCTTTTAGCTTTCAGACGTGCTGTGATAACCACTGCTATCACAAACTGGAAAAGTTCACCGTGTCACAGCAATTCTCGCCTCCCTTCACCGGCTCCCTATCCACGTTAGGGTCAGACTTCAAGGTGCTTCTGCTGACTTGTGACATCCTAAACGGGCTCACCACATCACTCCTTAACAAGGCGGCCTGGCCCGACGAGCCCCTGGTTTCTTCTAGATCTCGTGGAAGGCCTGTTTCCCTGGGGAGATGACGAGCCGGTGGAAGGAGTGTGATGCTCTGGGCTGATGTTCTGCTGGGAAACCCTGGGTCGGTCCGGCTGTGGACAGCTTCAACGATGCGGACCTCAATTTGACACGTGCCCCCTACCTAAACGTCGTTGCAGACCAGGTCCACCCCTTCATGGTAAGGGTGTGTCCTGATGGCAGCGGCCTCTTTCACCAGGATGATGCGCCCTGCCACACCGCACACAGTGTTCAGGAAGGGTTTGAGGAACACGGTGACGTGTTCGAGGTGTTGCCCCGGCCAAGGGACCGTGAAGGAGAATTGCCTAAAAACCCCTCCAGGGGCTTGAACAGTGGCCTTCTCCAGGCAGCATATTACAGGAAACGATTACAGCAATGTAGTGCACACAGTTTTTTTTAGGTCGAAGTTGTACGCCCCCTAGAGCAGTGGTTCTCAACCTTTTTGGGGTCCTGGACCCCCTGCATATTTGTGATCTACCCTGAGGACCCCTCCACCTGATCTTGGGGGAGGGGGGTTGCAATTTGATAGGAACAGTAGAAACTGCATTTTAAATTTCATTATAGCATTTATTCACTCTTTGGGGCAAAAATAAGAGCTTTCAGTTGTAACTTAGATATAGTTAACAAAACAGAATTCTTATGCAGTAACTTTCAGATACATGTAACAAAACAGAATATGTATTCAGTAACTTTCAGATATATGTAACAAAACAGAATATGTATTCAGTAACTTTCAGATATATGTAACTAAACAGAATATGTATTCAGTAACTTTCAGATATATGTAACAAAACAGAATATGTATTCAGTAACTTTCAGATATATGTAACTAAACAGAATAGGTATTCAGTAACTTTCAGATATATGTAACAAAACAGAATATGTATTCAGTAACTTTCAGATATATGTAACAAAACAGAATATGTATTCAGTAACTTTCAGATATATGTAACAAAACAGAATATGTATTCAGTAACTTTCAGATATATGTAACTAAACAGAATAGGTATTCAGTAACTTTCAGATATATGTAACAAAACAGAATATGTATTCAGTAACTTTCAGATATATGTAACAAAACAGAATAGGTATTCAGTAACTTTCAGATATATGTAACAAAACAGAATATGTATTCAGTAACTTTCAGATATATGTAACAAAACAGAATATGTATTCAGTAACTTTCAGATATATGTAACAAAACAGAATATGTATTCAGTAACTTTCAGATATATGTAACAAAACAGAATATGTATTCAGTAACTTTCAGATATATGTAACAACAGAATTCTTATGCAGTAACTTTTAACAATGCAAACGGGAGCGAGATCTCTTATTAAAATACAATAAATCACACTTGTGAAACAGATGTAATTAGAGAAAAAAGTCCTGTTACCCTTTATAGTTTAGGTAGATAAAGGTCTCTGTCACATTTGAGTAAAATAATCCTATTTCTATAAATGTCATAGGATCTTTTTTCTAAAGAGATTTTATTTTCACGGACCCCTTGCAATTACACCACGGACCACTAGGGGTCCGCGGACCCCCGGTTGAGAAACACTGCCCTAGAGCATCTTGCGCCCCTAGCATTTACCTATACTGCCTATGCGGTGAGCAGGCCCTGGTAAAATATACTAAACTGAGATTGGGAAGTACGGAAATGGGGGGGGGGCTCTAAGGAGACAAGAGCTGGGGCTCTTTCAACTCTAATAGGCTTCGGATCCACTTTCAGCTTGTCGTTCAAAAACTCTGCGAGCTTCTGCTCTCGTCTCTGACCGAGCCGCATAGGCAGCACCCTGTGTCAGACCGTCGATGACTACTTTGTTTGGCAGACTCCGGTTTTCTAAGTAATCCGTTTTGGATATGATGTCTTTGCTTTCAGAGTGCAAACACTCAGAGAACACAGAGACCGCGGTTGTGATTCAAATGAACCAGCTTCCTTCTCCGTCTCTCTCAAGTCATCAGTTTGGCCTTGAGAGGGTTGAAGGCTGGATCTGACCTCCTGAACCTCCATTGTGAGCCCATCAGTTCTGGTAGTTGCAGATCCCGGGATCATCTTGGCGAAGGGCATGAAGGTCGCCTCTCGTCTGTGAAGCGTTTCCACCTAAAATAACTTCCGCCGCGCTGCCGTCTCTCTTGGTCTCCATAGAGACATGGTCATCGTTAACGATGTGTTTTTTTAATCGCTGCTACGGGACACGTTTACCTGCTGTTGAAGCTGCAACGTATGGATTTTCTACACTGAATAGATCCCCCGGGGCCTTCGCCAGACCCTAACCCAACTGAGCAGCTGGTGGGATGTGCTGGACCGACAAGTCCAATCCGCGGCGGCTCCACCTCACAAGAGGTCTTGAAAGATCTGCTGCTAGTCTTTTGGTGCCAGATACCACAGGGCACCTTCAGGAGTCTTGCAGAGTCCATGGCTCAGTGGGCCGGTGCTGTTTTGGTGGCACGCAGAGGACCAACAGAATATCAGGCATGTGGTCATAATGTATGACCACCTGACCCGGGAGCACTCCACAAGCCTTGCCGTTTCAGAGATGCTCTGACCCAATCATCTGGCCATAACAGTTTTGACCTTGTCAAAGTCACTCGGGTCAACTGACTGTTCACTTACCATCTAATCTACCCACATCCTGACATGTGCCCTTGTTTGGAGATGATCAAAGTTATTCAGTTCCCATGTGATTGGTCATAATGTTTTGGCTCATCAGTGTATTACCAAGCTAGGGTAGATTTTTTTTTAGCAGTTTGATGAATGTCTATTCTATTTTATTGTACATTGTGTGTGTTTTGTTGTGCTCGTGACAGAATAAACCTTGACCAACTTGATTTGCAGGTGATTACTTAGCAGGTGGAAATACCATGATGTAACCATAAAACCTTATGGCCTTTTTGTTGTTGTTGTTGTTGCGGGTATTGTAGTGTTAATACGCTTGCTGTATAATTTGTTGTTGAGCAAACTGACCATGAAATTGTAAATCGGGATTTTTTTCAGTAGGAATATTTATTAAAAGATCTTTTATTACAATAAAAACGAGTGACATTTCCGTGTGTGTGTGTGTGTGTGTGTGTGTGTGTGTGTGTGTGTGTGTGTGTGTGTGTGTGTGTGTGTGTACACGTTTAACTATCCTAATGTGGACCAAATGTCCTCATTAGGATAGAAAAACCAGAAACCACCTACCTTGTGTGGACATTTCAGAGGTCCTCGCAAGTAAAAGGGTCTATTGTAGGGTTAGGACTTGGTTTTAGGGTTAAGGTTAGAATTAGGGTTAGGTTAAGGTTAGGGTTAGGTTAAGGTTAGGACAAGGGTTAGGTTAAGGTTAGGGTTAGGTTAAGGTTAGGACAAGGGTTAGGGTTAAGGTTAGGGTTAGGTTAAGGTTAGGGCAAGGGTTAGGTTAAGGTTAGGGTTAGGTTAAGGTTAGGGCAAGGGTTAGGGTTAGGTTAAGGTTAGGACAAGGGTTAGGTTAAGGTTAGGGCAAGGGTTAGGGTTAGGTTAGGGTAAGGGTTAGGTTAAGGTTAGGGCAAGGGTTAGGGTTAGGTTAAGGTTAGGACTTGGTTTTAAGGTTAGAATTAGGGTTAGGTTAACGTTAGGGCAAGGGTTAGGGTTAGGGTAAGGTTAGGGCAAAGGTAAGGGTTAGGGTAAGGGTTAGGGTTAGGTTAAGGTTAGGCTTAGGTTAAGTTTGGGTTAGGGTTAGGTTAAGGTTAAGGTTAGGGTTAGGTTAGGGTAAGGGTTAGGGTTAGGTTAAGGTTAGGGCAAGGGTTAGGGTTAGGTTAAGGTTAGGGTTAGGTTAAGGTTAGGGTTAAGGGCTAGGAAATGAACGTAGTCAACGAGGGGTCCTCATAAGGATAGTGAAACGAGTGTGTGTGTGTGTGTGTGTGTACTGCGCTACCGTTTAAGAAAGGCCTCCTTTTAAGAATGTAAATACAAAAACAAATGCGCATGATGCGTTGCCAACACACAAGTTAAAAAAACGGGTTAAATACATAAACCAACCAACGCAGACATGTACCACCAACCGCCGTATTCCCAGTTATTTCGGACATGTTTGCGTCGACGCGTTTCACACAAAACGCAGCAGCGACTCCCAGCCCGGCGCTACCACGCATGCGCACGACGCCGCCGCCGCCGCATTCCATAACGGAGCACTTCCGGGTCCTGCGTCTGGAGCGCTGCCCGGTCCGGGTGGAGGGTTCGGACTCACGACGCGCGCCGAGGTCCGGGTGGCTTCTTTCGGGCCCTGCCAGTCGTCGCCAGCGGAGTTTCTCCCGCCCCCCCCCCGGGAATGTGGGCGGTCGGGTGGAGGCGCCGTCGATGCTGCCGTCGCCCCGCCGTGCCTTCTGATCTCTGACCGGCCCATCAGCAGCCATGGCATCGCCGCTGGCCGGCCGCCGCGCCGCCGCTCCTCTGCGCGCTCTGGCCGGCGTTGCCCTGCTCCTGCTGTGCGCCACCTCCGCGGGTGCTTCCCAGGGGGACAAAGAGCCGGTCTACCGGGACTGCGTGAAGCAGTGTGTCCGGACCAACTGCACCGGGGACCGGCTCCGGGGCTTCCAGTCCACCCAGCCGCAGTACATGGCGCTGACAGGTGAGATGCGGCGCCGCGTTGTCATTGGTGGTGGTGGTGGTGGTGTTGTTGGGCAGACTAACGTGGGCAGCTTGTTCTGCTGCACAGCCGTAGAAACAATAGGCGATGAAAATAAGATGTATTTATAAGCGTGTATACGGAAGAACGGCAGGAAACGGGGGAATAACGCTGTCAAGTACGTCATATCCGGTCACAGCAAGCAACATTGTAAACATCATCAACATCAGCACGTTGTTGGATTATTGGGTGCTTCATTGGATGCTTGCCATAAGTGATGAATGAGTTCCTGTGGTGTTTATTTTTCTGATTTTAGCTGCTTTAAATCAGCTACAACCACGGGAGCACACACTGCTTTCACTAAACTCCTGTTTAATTCAGTCTTGTGGGGGGTTGGGGTTTCCCCCCCCCCCCCCCCCCCCCCCCCGTCCCACTGCTTTGCTATGTGCTCCAGACCAGTGAGGTGACAGTTGCTGCTATCTCTTGGTTTATGCAACTTGGACGGCAGCGAAGCCCCACAACCAGTAATTCAGGCTGAACAGGGGCAGGTGGTGGAAAGTGCCACCTGTCACAATTCTCCATTGTTCCCCCTCGCTATTGTTGTGCATTGTGTGTCAGAGAGAGGGGCGAAATGTCGGTCTGAAACCCTGTACGTGACCTCTTTGTCTGTCTCCGCTGCGCAGGTTGGACGTGTCGAGATGACTGCCGCTACCAGTGCATGTGGACCACGGTGGGTCTCTACCAGGCGGAAGGCTACCGAGTCCCGCAGTTCCACGGCAAGGTCCGCAGCTCCCAGTCACTCACAGACCACATGGCCTGTCAGTGTCAAGGCCGTGTCACAGGAGGTGCATCACACCACGTTTCATGTAGAAATCATTGCACCTGAAAATGCCTCGTGTTGGGAAAAATGGTGTTACCTCAACCTTGAGGCGTTACCTCAAGTTTTACTTGGTATTTCTGTCAATAACATACAAATTGATGCTACATAGCCAAGTTAACGGTTCAAAGTTACTGAAGAATCCTGATGCTTTCTGCTGTGTAAAATACAAATACACTCAAATACACTCTCTGGTGTATTTGAGATCATAGCTATGTCCACAATTATCCAAATTATGGAGGCATTGATTGTTTCAGTGGATACTGTCTAATAGGGCTTTTGCAGGAAAAGTGATATAGTTCTAGTGTCTACGCCATAGCGACCGAATATAAAAGAAGAAAGCAGGTAGTGGTGAGTAGATAATTTGCAGCTAACAAATGTGTCACAACAATCTGGTCGGAGACTGTTCATCAGAATCAGAATACTTTATTCATCCCCGAGGGGAAATTGGGTAAATTGTTTACCAACAGATACGACAACATCGACAGCTGAAACTCGGGTTCAACCACGTTTTATGGCTTGGCGGTGGGGAAGGTGCAGCCACACCAAGACTGGTGACTCTTTCATCTTGTCACATGTGGCGTTGCAACATTGATCTTTAAAATTAAAAGACTGGATTATGAGAAAGCCTTATTATTATCTATAATAATAATAATAATAATATTTTGAGTTTGTATAGCGTTTTCCATCTGCGGAGACGGATCTCAAAGCACTTCACAAATAATAACATTGACTTCAAAAAAGCATTTGATTCAATATGGCACATTGGCTTATTTCACAAACTACTTCGAAGTGGCGTAGGGGGTAAAACATACGACTTAAAAAAAATCCATGTATACAAACAACATGTGCAGCATCAGGACTGGACGCAAGAGAACATTTATTTCTCAAAAACGTGGGGTGAGACAAGGCTGCTCTTTATCGCCTGCCCTGTTCAATATTTGTTGTAATGCCATCTGTAATAGCTTATTTGTCTCTAAATGTCTTCCAGTGGCCGTTTGCGCGGTTCCTGTGTTTTGAGGAGCCGGCGTCCGCCCTGGCCTCTCTGCTGAACGGCCTTGCCTGCCTTCTCATGCTGCTGCGCTACAGGAACACCGTGCCCCGCCAGAGTCCCATGTACCAAACCATCACCGCCTTCTCACTGGTCAGGGGCTGTGTGTGTGTGTGTGTGTGTGTCTGTTTCCATGAGTCTTTGTGAGTCTGTGTTTGTATGTGTGTATGAGATTGTGTGTTTATGTCCTTGTGTGTGTTTGTGTGCATTTGCCTGTTTTTTTTTTTTATGTCTGGTTGGGTGAGAGAGACCAGTTGAGATATTTTCAGTGTGCAGCTCACTTGTTGAGGCAGAAGCCATTTTGTGGTCTTAGGCGTGTAGAAACACATCAGGATGTAATTAAGTTTGTTCGTTTAACTGAAGCACCGTTTTGATTTCCCCAGGTGTCTCTGAATGCTTGGTTGTGGTCCACTGTGTTCCACACCCGGGACACGTATCTGACCGAGGTAAATTCATCCTCTGAACTCACCGCAGGGAGTCTTGGAATAGGTCAGGTGTCCTGCCAAGCCGTCACCCAGGACAGGTGGCCACCCTGTTGTTTCATTGGCTAATGAGCTTAGCCAATCAGAGGCATTCTAATTCCATTATGGCCAAGGCACCTGATAAATTGTGTTACTTTGTCCTTGACTCACAACAAGCAGGTTCTGATGGGATTAAGATTTCCCAGTCACAATTCACCTGTTCAGTGCAGACCTCTTCTTTGCTCCTGTCTCTCTGCCCTTGACTGTCTGTCTGTGTTCTCTTTCAGAAAATGGACTATTTCTGTGCCTCAGCTGTCATCCTCTACTCGATCTACCTGTGTTGTGTGAGGTCAGCTCTGAAACGTCGCAAATCCCATTCCAATCTGATCCCAGTACTGCTGGGTTTTTTTGTGTCAGAGTACTTTAAAACAGTGGTTCTCAACCTTTTTGAGTCGCAACCCCCCCCCACCCCCAATAGCACTGGCACCCCGATGCAAACACATTGTTGGCTGATAAGCTCTGCCTGAGACTGTCCAGGGATTACTTTAATATAACACACGAAAGCTACCAAACTCACACAGGAAGAACACTGCTTGGCCCTCAGACAGACAGACAGACCGAGCAACAGCTAATTGGATTTTGGCTTTAATTAGTGTTCTTAGACACTTTGAGTCTCAAAAACACACTCAATAAAATCTATTAGGCAAATTATAGGACTGGTACAGGCGACGTAATGTAAAAACCCTCCCCCAGTCTACAATATGTTATTTTATTTTGCCCCGTGGCGCCGCTGAACTGCTGCCGCGGGCTGTGTACCGCAAATTGTGGTCACTCACGTGTGCGAGCGCGTCCTCCTAAACGCTAGTCTTTGATATATCAACTATATACTTTAACCTTGTTGTTCTGGGCTGCACCTGCTATTAGTCTGCCGTGGTCCTCGCTGTCCGTCCGTTTCCTCGACAGCCGTCGGTCTCTCAAAGAAGTCTCGAAGTATCCTGAGGGCCGGTGCAGTGTGCCACGCTCTTTTATACCGTGATGGTACGGCAATTAAAGAGACAGTGCAGCTGTTTTTTCGCATCAGGTGCACCGTGGGCGTGGACGGTTTCGTGGTTGTTTTCTCCACAACCATCTGGCAACCCCCGGAAATTATTTCGTGACTCCCAGGTTGAGAACCAATGCTTTAAAACACAGTCTACCTTCATACGGTGGTGATATTCCCTGTGCATTAGTGGGTTCTAACATTTGCAATAAGTTGACAGGCGTTGAGATAAATATGTCAGAGTTTCCTGTTCATGGCGAAGTGGTTCCTCCTACAGCACTGCGTTCTGATTGGTTCTTTCTGTGTCTCGCTCTGTCAGAACTCTGGGTCTGAGGCGGCCCAGTGTCTCCAGCATGGTGGGAGTTCTGCTCATCCTCGTCTTTACCTCTCATGTCTCCTACCTGACCTTCGTCAGCTTTGACTACGGATACAACATGGCTGCCAACGCCACTATCGGTACAAAAAAAAAAAACCTTTACAGGTCCATATTTCACTTTCTGTTCTGCTGAGTTTATATCTGGTTCTTTAAACTGAGAGACTGAAGAGTTTGGGCTCCATCGTTTACAAAGAAAACCGCCTTCTCAAATTGCAAAGACGCAAATTGAGCATTGCCCCAACAAAAAGTACCGTAGTTTGTTTTAATTCTGTGCTTCTCGTCATTTTTAATGTCGCTTTCCGTCCCGATGACCAGTTTTCTAAGTTTGAACAATTCTTGATGTTGACACGTGGTTACCTTTGTTTTTAGATGGTCTGATTTGCGTTCGCGTAATTAGAATGAAGCAAGCCACATTTTGTAAACGAGTCGTATGTCTGCGATCAGTCACAACAAATTTAGCGGGTAAAGGAAACGAAAGAAGACATGCTGCCAGTTGGAGCACAGAGGGCTGGAAGTACTGCAACGGTATAATGACTTCTCTAGTTCTTTATGGGCGGCATAAAGCAAGAAGGTTCTAGGTTCGAGCCCCGGGGTAGTCCATCCTTGGGGGTCGTCCCAGGTCATCCTCTGTGCGGAGTTTGCATGTTCTCCCCGTGTCTGCGTGGGTTTCCTCCGGGTGCTCCGGTTTCCTCCCACAGTCCAAAGACATGTAGGTCAGGTGAATTGGCCGTACTAAATTGCCCCTAGGTGTGAGTGTGAGTGAGTGATGGACTGGCGGTCTGTCCAGGGTGTCTCCCTGTCTGCCGCCCAGTGACTGCTGGGATAGGCTCCAGCATCTCCGTGCCCCTGAGAGCAGGATAAGCAGTTTGGATAATGGATGGATGGTTCTTTATGAAGAAGACTATGCTGTTCCTCAGTCTGACAGCTGACAGTGTTTGACAGCATGTAGGTTGACAGATGCAACGTTTTTGTCAGGCGATCGATTTTTCCTAGTTTCTCCAGCGGCACGCAACACTCGTCAACCCATTGCTGCCTTTTTTCTGCAGCGCTTTTCGTAGCTGCAGCAGCAACTCGGAGCGCTTTATAATGAATAATGAATCCAGCATGATTAACTCATTTGCTCAGGGACGTCTCGACAGTTTTGCAAAGAGCACCAGCAACTCTCCAGTTACCTGATGACCTGCTCTACCTCCGAGTTACTGCTGCCCCCCCAGTTTTCCTTCTCAGTGTTTTTACTAACACGGGCTGCAGTACAGGGAGGTTGATCAATCATTTAAAACCGGCAAACAGAAATGACAACCGTTCACTTTTTTTTTAACTTTTCAAAGATTTGCATAAATTAAATTCATATTTTCATGCTAATATGGAACGTTCCTGGCCATGGCCTTGTAACTAAGCCTGTCTGTAATCAGTTATGCTAAATTTGATCGTTTATATTAATTTATTGGAGATAACAAAGATTTAGAAGATGAAGAAACACTTTTATTGCCAAGTACAGTTTTGCAACCTGTAATGCTCAGAGTTGGAGTTTCTGACTTAAAACCACCGAGAGTTAATGTGGAAGCCCTGAGTTCATCTCTGTTATTTGGACCAGGGTGTGGATATCTTGACGCACACCTGAGTTGGACGAGGTCGTCCAAACCAACCGTACCAAGCAGGTTACCGCTCCAGTGGAGTTTGATTCAACCCAACTTAACACCAGAGGTGTCAAAGTGTCCCGAAGCAAATCTCGTAAACAGGACGTTTAAAAAGAGCTGAACATCTCTTTCTGAAACTGTGTTTTGAACTTAAAGACAGACTCTCAGCTGTCAACATCGTAGTTCAACCATTTTAAGATACTATCAAGACAGTGTAGATGTGATGTAGAGTGCTCTGTCTAATGTCTCTTCTCAGGTATCATCAACCTGCTGTGGTGGCTGTGCTGGTGTTGGCAGAATCGTCGGACTCTGCCATACTGGTGGAAGTGTGGTCTGGTGGTTTTGCTGCTGCATGGCCTGGCCCTGCTGGAGTTGCTGGACTTCCCCCCGCTCCTCTGGGTCCTGGATGCCCACGCCGTCTGGCACCTCAGCACCGTCCCTGTGCACTTCCTCTTCTACAGGTACATCTTCCCCCTTACACTTCCTGGTACCCCCCCGCTCCCAAATTTATCTTAAACTTACACGTGACATTTGTGCATTTTCTCTGACCAGTGATTTTCTTTGCAGTCAGAAGCATGATGTAGGCTACAGCCTGTATTGAGTACAATCGGATACGCGAAGTTGGAATAAAACACACTTTTGTAATGCATACTAGCTAAATGGCGTAAAAAGGTTTACGAACAAAAATGCAAGCAGATTTTCTTTCAGCCCTCAAGATTGAATGTAAAGTTTTTGGAAGTGCTGCCCGAGCGAGCAAAGAATTTACAGCTCGGTAAATTATAGCTGGGGGTTGAAGGTCTTCAAGGGGGAAACGGTCTCAGTTTTCACCTTTATCTCTACTGTACACATACGGCGCAGGGATAACGCTCCATTAACAGCCGCGATACTGCGCAGCCTGGTGTCCGCCGGTGACGTCACTGCCGAACGACCCGTGACTTTGAAAACTCACTTCCCCGTGTGCCGACAGGCTGCATTGTGTTGTTATTCTGATTTCCCTATTCAAATAGTCTCACTCTACCAGCTCGGAGGGGGTTGTGATACAACTGTGACTGGTGCCGGTCTTCAGGACACCCATTCAGCCCCACATTACGATCACCGTGACAGTCACACAACGCCCCCTGCCGTTATATCCCCAACAAAACCATTGCAAGCGTATCTTAGCGTATCACCCAGCCCTGCTCGACGGCAGGTTTATTTCTGCACCTTGCTCCGACATTTCCACAGGGCTGACAAAGCGGGTGTGTAAACCGTCTGCTCTGTGTGTGTCTGTCAGCTTCCTGATCGACGACAGCCTCTACCTGCTGAACACAGAGAAGCTGGGCGTCAAGCTGGAGTAGGAGGAGTTTATCGCCTCGTCACCACGCCCCTCCCCTTCCGCCTCACCAGCCAGGGCAGCCAGCCGCGTTCCGGAACGAGGGATGAGCTCCGTTTCCACGGTGACCTGCATGACGCCTGCGCAAAGATGAAATGCGTCAAAGTACACCTTGTTTACATTTTTTTTTTTCCTTATGATTTTGTTGTATTTTCTCCTTCTTCTTCTTCTTTTTTTTTTTTTTGGTTGGGGGAATTTTTTTTTCCCCAATGAGATTCACAGTGATTGACGCTTGCACTACAGAACTTCGCCTTTTATGGACTCCCGAGCTTTCCATTTTGTCGTGTACCGAACAGGGAAGGAGAACGGAGTCCGTTAACGAGTCGTCTCTCCCCGTTGCGGTTGTGTTGCATATCTGACATGTGAAGTCGCCCCGTGTATTGTTCCGTGATCACCCGAGTCTAATGTTGGACCACACTAAGGGGTCAGCCACTCTGCTTGCACCATGGGTGTCTCACACGCTAGCTAGTGGTGCCGTCACACACACTTGCAGTTCACCAGGCTGTGATGGCAGATGGCGCCACAGTCCACTGCTCTGAAATGGAAAGCAGCTCTCTGAAGCAGCGTTTGCCACAGGCTTTGCGGTTTTTGCCTGAAGAGTGGCCCGGTGGATGCAGAGGGTGACCCCTGGGGGGGTATTTCCAGCGGATGGTTCCAGAAGCTGTTTGGAGGCATTTCCAGCTGACTGTTGTGTTTCTCGTCGCATCACTCGTTTTATTTTCGTGCCTCTCTGTCGCCCCGCCGTGTGTTTTGTTACCGTCGCCTTCATCTTCTGTTGCGTTCAAACCGCGTTGTGCTTTACTTTGGTTCTCTTGACACTTTAGCCTGCTCTACTTTCACTCACCTGGAGGCCTTTTGGGGGGAGGGGGGGGGGGGGATAGCCGACCGAAGATTAGAGGGGGTGAGGAAAAAGACCGAGCGCTGTGTTTTACATCCCAGTGTGTGTCTTACACCTCTGTAATGTACTGTCCATAAACCAGTACACACACACACACACACACACACACACACACACACACACATGCATGAAAATGAAACCCCGCCTTGTTCATTTACTCTTGTCTTCTTTTTGTTGCTCAGTCAGTTGTGCTTTAAATTCCCGAAATGTATTTCCTTACCTGGGGGTTGGTGACGAAGGTTATCACATATCAATCCCGCACGAGTGTCCATATGTGCACTTTACAGATGTGTACACAAACACGCACATCTGTTTTTAGCCAATGACGTTGTTCCTGCACACGACAGTGAGTGGTGAGGTGTGCATGTGTGTGTGTGTGAAGACTGCAGTGTGAGTATGTGATTTGAGGAGGTAAATTTAGCTTTTCTGAGAGCTGGGCGGGGTGTGACCGGAGGGGTCGGGACCGACTTAAAGGGGTCATGAGGGGAGGGGAGGGGAGTACTGACAGACAGACAGGGAGTCGCCTCATCAGAACAGACGTACTGTAAAATGCTAGTTTTTTTGGTGTTATTAGCATGCTGTCACGTTTATGCTACGACGCTGTCACAGACGTCATGAAGGCGCCCGCCGACGTCGCTCACGAAAATACTCACTGACTAAATTCTAGTGTCGGTTTCATGACGGCAACCCAGCGCTTGTGTCTGTGAAACGGCAGTTCTTATACAGCCAATCCACACTTTAACTCGACTCCTCCGCATCTCTCGCCCGATGCTCCCCCCCCTGCCTGCTGCCCTGTGCACCAACGCCGCCACCTCACACCTGACATAGATATATATTTGACTAAGAAAAAAATAAGCTTTAAGAAATGGAACTAATAAAGTTTTCCTGGTTGATGAGTAAACTGTCTCTCTTTTTTCCCCCCCCTCTCTTTCCTCGTTGTCTAGACAACACGTTAAGTTATCATGGTACCGGGTCAGGTTAGGGTGGTAGACCCCGTATTCACACAGGCCCGCCCCTTGTAACGGTATAGGGACATTCTGGGTTTTTAAACAGATTATGCTTTTTAAATATCATCTTATTCCAGCAGCTTTCCGGTGGACAGCATGACCGGTACATATCGGAGTGTGACTAGTGAATACAAGCCGGGGCTGATGAGCAGCACTGACTGGAATAAGGTGAATTATTAAACCAACCTCCGCCCCATTCCTCACATTTCTGCATTCACAGACAGCAGAGCCGGGCCGGCGATGCCTTCTGGGAAGCTGCGCGTCCGTCAGGTCGAGTCACAGCTGGTGTTCAGGCGGAAGTTACAGCCGAGCGCTAACGAACTCTTCCCACGCCACGCGAGCCTCTCACGGGACAGCAGGGACACGAGTCAAGAATCACATGCACTTTTAAAAGGTGTGACGTGCAAGGTAGAGAAGACCCCCTACAGGTGTACTAGGTAGGGCCGTGCCTCGGTTAAGCGTATGTTTGGTAGAGACGACCCCCTACAGGTGTACTAGGTAGGACCGTGCCTCGCTTAAGTGTAAGTTTGGTAGAGAAGACCCCCTACAGGTGTACTAGGTAGGACCGTGCCTCGGTTAAGTGTAAGTTTGGTAGAGAAGACCCCCTACAGGTGTACTAGGTAGGACCGTGCCTCGGTTAAGCGTACGTTTGGTAGAGAAGACCCCCTACAGGTGTACTAGGTAGGACCGTGCCTCGGTTAAGCGTACGTTTGGTAGAGAAGACCCCCTACAGGTGTACTAGGTAGGACCGTGCCTCGGTTAAGCGTAAGTTTGGTAGAGAAGACCTCCCTACAGGTGTACTAGGTAGGACCGTGCCTCGGTTAAGCGTAAGTTTGGTAGAGAAGACCTCCCTACAGGTGTACTAGGTAGGACCGTGCCTCGGTTAAGTGTAAGTTTGGTACAGAAGACCCCCTACAGGTGTACTAGGTAGGACCGTGCCTCGGTTAAGCGTACATTTGGTAGAGAAGACCCCCCTACAGGTGTACTAGGTAGGGCCGTGCCTCGGTTAAGCGTAAGTTTGGTAGAGAAGACCTCCCTACAGGTGTACTAGGTAGGACCGTGCCTCGGTTAAGCGTACGTTTGGTAGAGAAGACCCCCTACAGGTGTACTAGGTAGGGTCGTTCCTCAGTTAAGCGTAAGTTTAGTAGAGAAGACCCCCTACAGGTGTACTAGGTAGGACCGTGTCTCGGTTAAGCGTACATTTGGTAGAGAAGACCCCATACAGGTGTACTAGGTAGGGCCATGCCTCGGTTAAGTGTAAGTTTGGTATAGAAGACCCTCTACAGGTGTACTAGGTCGGACCGTGCCTCGGTTAAGCGTAAGTTTGGTAGAGAAGACCTCCCTACAGGTGTACTAGGTAGGACCGTGCCTCGGTTAAGTGTAAGTTTGGTACAGAAGACCCCCTACAGGTGTACTAGGTAGGACCGTGCCTTGGTTAAGCGTACATTTGGTAGAGAAGACCCCCTACAGGTGTACTAGGTAGGGCCGTGCCTCGGTTAAGCGTAAGTTTGGTAGAGAAGACCTCCCTACAGGTGTACTAGGTAGGGTCGTTCCTCAGTTAAGCGTAAGTTTAGTAGAGAAGACCCCCTACAGGTGTACTAGGTAGGACCGTGCATCGGTTAAGTGTACATTTGGTAGAGAAGACCCCCTACAGGTGTACTAGGTAGGACCGTGCATCGGTTAAGTGTACATTTGGTAGAGAAGACCCCCTACAGGTGTACTAGGTAGGACCGTGCCTCGGTTAAGCGTAAGTTTGGTAGAGAAGACCCCCTACAGGTGTACTAGGTAGGACCGTGCCTCGGTTAAGTGTAAGTTTGGTACAGAAGACCCCCTACAGGTGTACTAGGTAGGACCGTGCCTCGGTTAAGCGTACGTTTGGTACAGAAGACCCCCTACAGGTGTACTAGGTAGGACCGTGTCTCGGTTAAGCGTACGTTTGGTAGAGAAGACCCCATACAGGTGTACTAGGTAGGGCCATGCCTCGGTTAAGTGTAAGTTTGGTATAGAAGACCCCCTACAGGTGTACTAGGTAGGGCCGTGCCTCGGTTAAGCGTACGTTTGGTACAGAAGACCCCCCTACAGGTGTACTAGGTAGGGCCGTGCCTCGGTTAAGCGTACGTTTGGTATAGAAGACCCCCTACAGGTGTACTAGGTAGGACCGTGCCTCGGTTAAGCGTACGTTTGGTAGAGAAGACCCCCTACAGGTGTACTAGGTAGGGCCGTGCCTCGGTTAAGTGTACGTTTGGTAGAGAAGACCCCCTACAGGTGTACTAGGTAGGACCGTGCCTCGGTCAGCACCAGAGGAAGCGTTTGACTAGTTCAGATGAACGTGTTTGTAGTGAGTGCTCCCTGGACTGGTAACTGTACCCCTGGCCGAGTCCTCACTTCCGGAAAAGAAGCTCTGAGAAAAAACATCCAGTCAGTGGATTGGAGTCGGTAAGTCACAATGAGTCAATCTCCCGAGTATCTCAGGTTCTGGGGTTTCTGCTGCGTCTGGTTAATAAGTCCTTAATCGCTCCGAGTCATGCAGCCCGCCCAGTAGTCCAGCTGAAGACTCATTTGCAAGTTCAGTGTTTCCGGATTCATTGGTAGCTGACTCACTGTGCAGTAACAGCCAGCAACTATACCAAAACATTGTCCAGTGTTTCTCAACCG
The DNA here is from genome assembly GCF_029633865.1 of Lampris incognitus. Lineage (NCBI taxonomy): Eukaryota > Metazoa > Chordata > Actinopteri > Lampriformes > Lampridae > Lampris > Lampris incognitus. The sequence goes on from NC_079227.1 coordinate 7,770,975, forward strand.
GGGGTCCGCGGACCCCTAGTGGTCCGTGGTGTAATTGCAAGGGGTCCGTGAAAATAAAATATCTTTAAAAAAAAAGATCCTATGACATTTATAGAAATAGGATTATTTTACTCAAATGTGACTGAGACCTTTATCTACCTAAACTATAAAGGGTAACAGGACTTTTTTCTCTAATTACATCTGTTTCACAAGTGTAACTTATTGTATTTTAATAAGAGATCTCGCTCCCGTTTGCATTGTTAAAAGTTACTGAATACATATTCTGTTTCGTTACATATATCTGAAAGTTACTGCATAAGAATTCTGTTTTGTTACATATATCTAAGTTACAACTGAAAGCTCTTATTTTTGCCCCAAAGAGTGAATAAATGCTATAATGCAATTTAAAATGCAGTTTCTACTGTTTCTATCAAATTGCAACCCCCTCCCCCAAGATCAGGTGGAGGGGTCCTCAGGGTAGATCAAAGATACGCAGGGAGTCCAGGACCCCAAAAAGGTTGAGAACCACTGGTATAGACGATCATATTGTAATACATTATGTCCACTTCCGCCATTTTGTATACTCATTTAAGCCCACGTGTTGGTTGCACTGAATGATCTTTTTCGAAAATATTTTATTTATTTATTTATTTTTATTGGGGGGAAAAAATAATTTTTCCAAACTGTTTCAGTCGGAAATGGGAACAATCAAATTGTTTGTGCAGACCAAATTATTTGACCAATGTGACATTTAGAAATCTGATAAAGAAAAGCAGCAGCATATTCGCCCTTTGCCAAAAGTGTGCTGTTCCCTGAATCGCTTGCTAGATGCTCTGTTTATTGTTCGGTCATGGTGTTCAGCATGTGAATGATTCAATGTCCCGTTCAGTACACGACCTGTGTATTCATTTACTCATTTCGTAGTATCGCCGTATGCAACAGTACAAGTCTGAATCAGTAGTACCACTTGAGACTCCATTCGTATTGAACACACTGAGTGATTTAGTCAAACAATATGTCTATTTAGTGTGTCCCCGATACCTTAACCTCCTGAACTTTGACTGATACCAAGCTTCAAAACATTTCTCACTGTCAATACATCTCCTAATTACAAAGTTGAAGACTTTTTTTTGGGGTCAGTTTGACATATCTTTGTCACACTTATGAAAATGGGTACTGACCTTTTTCATGACCTTGATCAATTTACCTCCAAACTTGAATCTGCTCATCTAGGCACCATTGACCACATGTCCTGATATTTTCATGTCATTAGCGGCAGCCATTTTCCCTTAACGTTGCTGGCAGAATGACACACAGATAGACAGATACCATTAACGTATATACCGATCAGCCAAAACATTAAAACCACCTGCCTAATATTGTGTAGGTCCCCCTCGTGCCACCAAAAGAGCTCTGACCCACTGAGGCATGGACTCCACAAGACCTCTGAAGGTGTCCTCTGGTATCTGGCACCAAGACGTTAGCAGCAGATCCTTTAAATCCTGTAAGTTGCGAGGTGGGGCCTCCATGGATCAGAATTGTTTTTCTAGCACTTCCCACAGATGCTCGATCGGATTGAGATCTGGGGAATTTGGAGGCCAAGGCAACGCCTCTTTATCATGTTCCTCAAACCATTCCTGAACAATTTTTGCAGTGTGGTAGGGCACATTATCCTGTTGAAAGAAACCACTGCCATCAGGGAATACCGTTGCCATGAAGGGGTGTACCTGGTCTGCAACAATGTTTAGGTAGGTGGCACATGTCAAAGAAACATTCACATCAATGCCAGGAACCAAGATGTCCCATCAAAACATTGCCCAGAGCATCACACTGCCTCCACCGGTTTGCCTTCTTCCCATAGTGCACCCTGGTGCCATGTCTTCCCCAGGTAAACGACACAGACACACCTGGCTGTCCACATGATGTAAAAGAAAACATGATTCATCAGACCAGGCCACCTTCTTCCATTGATCCATGGTTAATTTCTGACGCTCACATGCCCATTGTAGGCACTTCAGCAGTGGCCAGGAGTCATCATGGGAATTCTGACTGGTCTGTGACTACACAGCCCATATGCAGCAAGCTGTGGTGCACTGTGTGATCTGACACCTGTCTGTCATAGCCAGCATGAACTTTTCAGCAATCTGAGTTACAGTAGCTCTTCTGTGGGATCAGACCAGACGGGCTAGCCTTCGCTCCCTACATGCATCAATGAGCCTTGGGTGCCCATGACCCTGCAGGTTCACTGGTTGTCCCCTCCTTGGACCACTTTTGGTAGGTACTGACCACTGGGAACACCCCACAAGACCTGCCAGGAACACACCACAAGACCTACATACAACACCCCACATACTGGGAACACCCCACATACTGGGAACACCCCACAAGACCTGCTGTTTTAGAGATGCTCTGACCCAGTCGTCTAGCCATCACAATTTTGCTCTTATCAAAGTTGCTCAGATCCTTATACTTGCCCATTTTTCCTGACTCTCTCTCTCTCTATATATATATATGTAACCCTGTGGTTAAATTATAGGCCTTAGATGTATTATATTGCACTATTAGATAAGAGTTTGGCCCATGTTTGTTATTTTGTATACCTTTTGAATATGAATATATTATATTGTTGATATTGTTCTGCAAAACAGTTGTTTACCAATGTGAAATGCATTTACTTTCGTGTTGAAACTTACCATTGTTGTGATTGGTTGGCTGTGGAGAGAATACCTTACCTTGCATGTGATTGGTTGAGAGGGCAGCGGAAAACGTCAGCACGAGCAGACTGAACGGGGAGAGAGAGGAGGTCTCTCGTCCCTTGTGTGAGCCAAACGGAACAGTGTGATGTCGAGTTGTATTATGCTATTTTGCGGTGAGAGAAATGTAATTGAAGTTTAGTGAACAGTGATGTGTGCGGGTGTCTGACCGAGACCCATCCCGGGAACTGTTTGTGTGGACTGGGGAGACAAACTGACTACTCGTCAGTCCCATATGTGGACCCAGCGACGTTACGGAGCGAGCTAGCCAGTCGGTGTTCGTTGCTAGCACAGCAAGACGCGCGAATGGACTGGATGCGGTGAGGGGCTCTCCCCACAGTGAGTCGGGCCGTCTTCTAGTTTGGCGAAGTACCGTTATCAGTACAGTGTAGTGGTGGGTTCATGCGACCATCGAGGAACGCAGAAGGAGTCGTCTGTTGCCGTGTTGGTCTGCCGAGGCGAGCGCACGGTTCGACCGTGAGATGGTGCTAACGGCTAACTAGCCAGTTAGCTAGGATGGCTGCCGGCCTGACGTTCGCTGCTGTGCTGCGGCGGGAAGCGCGAGACGAAGAGGAGCATTCATTCTTTGTGAGTACAAGTTGGATGTGCGGGCTTCCAAGGGGAGCGAAGAGGGCTGTTTAGGGTCCCAACGTACCCTATAAAGAAACAGGCCTGCAACTGGGGGTTGACTTTCTTTTATTTTATTGCCGGCTTAGTTATAGGGTTATTGAGCTGTATACTAATGTGTTAGTCTGATTAATTTGTGTATATCTGAATGCAGATGCTTGTTAGCCATTGAGGCTTATCACTTTCATTCATTCTAATAATTATTACTCATAATACATTTGTATATATAATTCTATGTACCTGTGTGAGTGTGGATTATTCATGTGTGTTTATTCCTGTGGTGTCTAGGCTATGGTAAGTGACATGTTGAGACGACCTTAAAGGGCTAGTCCACCATTTTAATATAAGTTACTCGGTGACACATTGAGGTGTCTAGACCATGTTAGAGTGCCTTAAAGGGGTAGTCAACCTTTTTAGTTGGAGTTACCAGATGACACTGTAAGACATTTAGAGCCTTTAGAACATACTTAAACACATAAAAAGCGAAGTTAACATACTTCAATAGTTTATTGGATACCGAGTTGTATAGAGAACTCAGGAGCGTTGTCCTTGACAGTTAAAAAGGATAGATAGCGCTACATTCAAAACCTTGATGCTCGCTTACAAAACAGCAACTAAAACGGCTCCTGCCTACCTGAACACTCTCATTCAGGTCTACACTCAGTACCGCTCACAACACTCTGCCAATGAAAGGCGCCTGGCACTTCTGCCACAATGAGGCCCTAAGTCACTAGCTAGACTCTTTTCTTCTGTAGTTCCACGGGGGTGGAACGAGTTACCAAACTCCATTTGATCCGTTGAGTCGCTCTCCATCTTTAAGAAGAAGCTAAAGACCCAGCTCTTTTACGAACACCTCCACACCTGGTGGTATTCGAAAAAAACACTTCTTTGCACCCTATGCATTGCCTTTGTGCACTGCCTGTTGACACCTATGTCCTATCGGACCTGAACCTAGTTTTTTGGCACTTACTTGCGTTGTCGCCTTCTGACTACATCGTTGCTTGTGTTGTATTAACTCTCAGATGTACGTCGCTTTGGATAAAAGAATCTGCTAAATTAAATTGTAACATTATAACATTGTAGCTACAGCCAAACACCTCCAGACAGTGAGCCAGGTCATGAGGAGCCAGCTTACATGTTTTGGCGTGATACCGGATTGAATGGGAAGAATAAGATCCAAGCCATCAGCACATATACCCTACGAGTCATCGGATACCCAGCTGGAATAATAAGCTGGCCAAAAGCGCAGGTAAATGCCACAGATCTCAAGACACAGAAACTCCTCACAATGCACCGAGGGTTCCACCAGAAGTCCAGCAGCCTGAGACTGAACGATAAGTGAAAAGATGGGGGCCGAGGGTTAGTGAGTATCAGAGCCACTATCCAGGTTGGAAAAAGGAACATCCATGAGTACATTAGAAAGAGGGCCCTCGGGGTGAACTGCTGAGTGAGTACTTTGGGCAGCACAAGACAGAGAGTGGGGAGGAAGAAGAAGAGCACGTGTCATGGAAGACTAAATCTGTCCATGGGATGTACCATCGACAGATAGAAGACGTAGCTGATATCGAGAAATCCTACCAGGGGCTAGAAAAGGCTGGGTTGAAGGACAGAACAAGCTGCTCTGATCAGCACAAGAACAGGTACTAAGCACCAGAACAGCTGAAGCAGAGGTCTACCACACCAGACAAGACCCAAGATGCAGGCTGTGCAAAGACGCCCCTGAGACATTCCAGCACCTAGTAAAAAAATAAATAAATAAAAATAAATAATAACAATAACAATTAATAAGTAATAGTAATATAGTATACTATATAATAGTAATAGCAGGGTGTAAAATGCTAGCTGGGAAAGCATACACTGAAAGGCATAACCAAGTGGCTGGGATAGTGTACAGGAACATCTGTAGTGAATACAAACTGGAAGTCCCCAATCCAAATGGGAGACACTGCCAAAGGTGGTTGAGAATAGCAGAGCTAAGATCCTGTGAGACTTCCAAGTTGTAGACTGACAAGCAGGTGCTGGCTAACCAACCAGACATTGTGGTGGTCGATAAGGAACAGAAGACAGCAGGAGTGATCGATGTAGCCATTCCAAGCAACGGCAACATCAGGAAGAAAGAGCATGAGAAGCTAGAGACATTGTACGGGCTGAAGGAAGAACTAGATTGGAAGTGGAAGGTGAAATCCACAGACATCCCGATGGTAATCGGAGCACTAGGGGCTGTGACCCCCAAACTGGGAGAGTGGCTCCAGCAGATTCCAGGAGCAACATCTGAGGTCTCTGTCCAGAAGAGTGTGGTCCTAGGAACAGCGAAGATACTGCGCAGAACCCTCAAACTCCCAGGCCTCTGGTAGAGGACCTGAGCTTGAGGAAGACACACACCACCTGAAAAAAGGTGAGAGGGATATGTATATATATATATATATAGGACTTGGATTTAGGGTTAAGCCTTGTCATAGCCTGGCGGCCTGTCCAGGGTGTCTCCTTGCTTGCCGCCCAATGACTGCTGGGATAGGCCCCAGCATCCCCGCGACCCTGAGAGCAGGAGAAGCGATTTGGATAATGGATGGATGGATATATAGAGATATAGGTATCGATATAGCATTTTTTCGGAAACGGTCAACGGTGTTGTTGAAAGTGCTCAACAAACGAGGAGTGGAATATTATGTTATATTATATATATGAGGCAGAAGTTGCCTTTTTAAACCTATCTTACTCTGCACTTGTGGAGGTAAGACAAAAGGAATGGACTAAAATGATGACGAGAGAGGTAGGGTGGATGCACAAAGCCTGGCCAAAAGGTTAAATCGACGGCTGTAAATATTACCAATTCAAATCAATAAACATTTGATTTTCCAAGAGACGCCAGATAGATTTCTCAGGAACTAGATAACCACACATTTACGCCTGATAAATACTGAAGTCTGGGAAATGTTTGGCCCGTGCGGGCCCGCTAGCTCAGGGAGTTACTTTCTGTTGTTTCCTCATAGCTCCAACTGTGGCCTGGACTCTGACCTCTCTGCTGTGGGTGGGGAGACTTAAAGCCCTGAATGACTAGAAACCAGTCTTCTAACCCCTCAGGCCCTTGCTTAGGGCTGTGCAAAGGGCCCGATAGCAGCAGGAGAAATAGGGGCAGTGCTATAAAGTATATGGTGTAGCGCCCTGCATATCATCATTCACTTGCAAGTAAAGAGCCGTCATAATGTTGTGGAGAAATCCGTCCCCAAAATAAAAAAAAAAATACGAGTACGAATCCTTGTTGCAGCATTTGAGTTGTGCAATGAGAAAGAAAGTTTCACTTTGCATTTGATTGTGTGGAGGAGGGGGGGCTGGGATGGAGTAGGGGAGTTAAAGCGGACTGAGTTTCAGACCTAAAAGGTGCAACGCCAAATTTGGTATCCACCAAACGAATGTTTCCCCTTATGAAGAGTTTCACTGTTTTCTGATTGTTGTTTTTTTTTAAAAAAATTTAGACTATTAAAGTAGTTTTGCAAACAAAGCGAGTGGCATTCCGCGTGCTATTCCCTTTGTAAAACCACGTTTATAAATATATATAAATAAAATAATAATCATTTCAGACAGCCCGCAGGCCGCTGTTTCTCGTTCCCCTTACGCGCGTAGCGTGCACGGCGCCACATGCTCATTTAAGGGGGTGCCGAATTTGCCGGCACACCCAACTGCCACTCCCCGCTCAGGCCTTCACGGGAGCGCGCCTCCCTCCCTCCCTCCCTCCCTCCCGCCCGCCGCTGTCGCTCTTCCCCAGCAGAAGGCGAAACCAGAGTCTCCTCAGCGCATTCCTGGGAGGAAGTAACAGGGGGTCGGGAAAAGGGGGGAAAACCCACGCAAACAACAACTCCGAGCGTGCCGGAGCGGAAGAGAGACGGGATCGCGAGCGCGGGTTTCCACTCGAGGATTACCTCGGAGGATAATGGCGTGAGGCTTCGGGGGGGGATATGGACTAGTGGTCGCCGCCGGCGCCAGATGGAGACGGTGAGAAGTTTGGTGTTGGTCGGAGTCCTGCTGCTCGGAGCGAGAGGCGCGTTGGCCAGAGAAGGTGGGTCACGTCTCCCCGGAGCGCTTCTCCCCCCTCGGTTTCCTCCATGCGTGTGCGTGCGTGTGCGTGCGTGCGTGTGTGTGCGTGTGTGTGTGGAGTAGGGAAAGGGGGGGGGGAGAATCTCTCTCTCTCTCTCTCTCTGTGTACTGGGCCGTGTAGTAAGTAGGGTACGATTCCAGGAAGCGGGCCAACTTGACCCGCGGTGCGATATTCTTGGCATGACAATGGCATAAGCCGCATTCCTTGCGCTCGAGCCGCCGGCCCCGGCTCCGCTCGTGCCGCTGCGCGCTAGCGCCGCAGCGTTGTACCGAGTCTTTACCCAACTTTTATTTGCATAACTACTATAGTCTATCCCACATTTATAGGTGCGCTCCACGCCCCCCCCCCGACGTTTGTATTTGCACATGCTCCCCCCCCCCACACCACCAGCACCACCAGCAGCACCACCACCTTTTTTAGGGGCTGTCACATATCTTTGTTATATAAATCCATCAGGCTTGATGTAACGTACCGAGGAGAGCGTGTCCCGCTGGGGGAAACGTGTAACTCTTGACAATGCTAACCCATGCTGGCAGCCGGCTTGCCTCGCCGCAGCTTTTGTTTTAACCACTTGGTTTATTTACTTTGTCGCCCGTTAGCGTCACGCGGGCAGGGTCGCACCTGTCACGAGCGGCTTCTCGTACCCATACGTCGGCGATCAGACGCGCGTGGCGCCGCTGCGTGTTTCGGGCATGTGCAGGAAACGGGCACGAGAAGCCAGAAACGCGAGAACCAGTTTTGCTCAGCCTTGGTGACAAAACAGGTAGACGCGAAGCGGCCGGGTCGTAACACGCGCGCATGCGCACACGCACACGCGCACGCACACACAAACAAACAAACAGCTTGGCCGTTGCGCGCCAACGACTCTGCTGATGAGCGCAATTACTCACGTTCAGCCCAGTCACCGAAGAAGAAGAAGAAGAAGCAGAATAAGAAGAAGAAGAAGCAGAAGAAGAAGCAGAAGAAGAAGCAGAAGCGCGCGCTGTGTGGTGGAGAGCCGAGCTGTCAGTGTTGGAGCTGCTCTGCGTGCCACCAAATCAAAACCTGAGTGCAGACAAGTCGTTTCTGCTGCACCGTTTGGTTCACACACAAAAAAGCATGTTCGAACCGCAGCTGATTGGACCCCATCGACCGGCACCGAGTCGTGCAAAACGCTGCGCTAATCTCAGGGAACGGATCCACGTGTGTATCGCTTCGTCCCCCGGGGGTACATACCGTACTGACACCGAGGTCGGTTCTCATACCGGACTTGGGTCAAAGGCGTATTTAGAAAGGTTCCCCTCAGTTTGTCACCAGGTAATATGGGAAAACGCCGACGCGGAAACAGCCCGAGAGGCTGCCTGGCGTTAGATAACCGCGAATTATCTATTACAGGGGTCCCCAATAGGCGGCCCGCGGGCCACGGCCGGCCCGCGACGGGTTGATTTATGGGTCCGCGAGAATTTTTGGAGAAATGCCAGGAGGAAGATTTTTTTTTTATTTCCCTACCAAATAATAATAATAATTAATTTCTTAGTAAAAGTAAGACTAGTAATATATCGAAAAATAGATGAAAAAACCTCTGTTTAAATGATAATACCTGCAACGTATCGACACCGAAACAAAACTAACGAACAACCTGCTGCCGGAGGTTGAGTGGCCCGTGGCCCTAAAAGTGGCCCGCTATGAAAAGTAATGGGGGACCCCTGAACTATTAGCTCAGAAAAGCGCAGCCGAAGTGGTTCGAGGCAGTAAATGAGGGATTTTTACAGCGTAAATAAACACAATGAACTCTGAGCCACTACTATCTCCTATCCCTGGGTCTCCACTACTACCTGTGCAAAAACACGGGTGCGACGCGCGCGCGCGCGCGCACGTGCACGCACGCACGCACAAAGCTAATAGTTGCAGATGACGTGATTTCCAAATACTCCTGCATTGTTGGGAACAGGTCGGTCCGGTCAGCTTTCCCCTGTACAGTCTTTTTGAGAAGTCAACACAGCAGAACTGGTTCTGAAAGACAGTGAGGAGCTGCAACACACATTACACACACATTACACACATTACACACACACACATTACACACACAGCACGACTCGAGAAAACACACTTCGAGCTCTTCGCGATGCTGTTTTGCGAGTGATCCGGATCACACCGACAGCTCACAGACGCGCTGATACATGATTTGTCATGAAGGTCAGCGGCGGAGGCCTGACGTGTCACCGTGCCAGGGCTCCCGCCGTGCACGTGTCAACTGGCTGTCTCCGACCGCACTTCTGGGTGGACTTAAACTGGACTCAAACCCCGTGTGTGTGTGTCTGTGTGTGTGTGTGTGTGTGTGTGTGTCCATGTTTGCTGACTTTAGCCTGTATAGAGTTCAGCTGTTTCTCACACTCCAGTTCACCTATTGTGTGTGTGTGTGTGGGGGGGGGGGATGAGTGTGTGTGTGTGTGTAATGTGTGTGTGTGTGTGTGTGTTGTGTGTGTGTGCGGTGATTCAGTCCGTTAGAATCGGAGCCAGGATCAGCTGAACTCACCCGGCTGTGACTCAGTGCTGCACAACGCATGCTGATGATCTCTGGCTTCAGGTTCTCTGAACTGTCTAGACTCTGTCTACGGAAATAACATCACCCCCCCACCCCCACCTCCACCTCCACCTCCCCCACCCCCACCCCCAAAAAAAGAGGGGAAAATCCTGGACTCAAGTGTTCGTCCTTAGGGCCGGCGGGTCAGTAACTCAGCATTACCGTCTGTCGTCGTTCAGTGATGTTGTGCTGGGCCATGACGTCACATCGCCAGAGATTCATGCCCAGGAATTGATTACCTCGACTTCTTCACAAAACGAGGGCCCCGCTACGTGTCAGCTGGTTCTGGTTCGAGCCCACACTTGACCTCACAGAACAGTTCAGTGTGGCGAGCCTCGCTTGGGCTCTCGAACGTGGTGCTTTTACACGTGTCAGCAGATCTCGTGCTATTGATATTTTGCTGAGATCCCCATTTTGGTGTGGTGGGAGTATTTTCCATATCGCCCGGCGCTGCCCCCCGGACTGATCGCTGGCTAGTGGGAGCAGCGAAGGCCTTTCGAGACCCTGTGAAGTCCAGACAGACGGAGAAGAGAGTAAGTCGTTAAAGTCAAGACTTCTGTGCAAGCTGACTGATGTTGCACATCTGTCTGCACGCAGAGAGAGCGAGTTTCAGACAGCGAGAGATGTTTCAGGTCGTGTAAAAGTGGAAGAACTGTGACCCCGTTTACACTTGGTTTTAAAATGCGGGGTTTTATAGTGTTGTTTGTTTTGTTTTGTTTTGGGGGGTTTTTTGCGATCGGATCACAAGTGGACAGCTCTAAATACAAGTGTAAACGACCACCAAAACGTTTTGTGAACCGGGTACTCAGACCACCTGCCGAGGTGGTCTGGGACGCATGTGACCACATACCTTTTGTAGTGTAAACGTCCTGATGCGTCCCCGGCAAGGGTAACAGGAAACCACCTTCTCCTTCTCCTTCTCCTCCTCCTCCTCCTTTTTCTTCTTCTTCTTCTTCTTCTTCTTCTTCTTCTTCTTCGTCTTCGGAGTAACGAAATCTGATCACAAGTGGCCAGCAGGACGCACCTGGACACACAAGATAGACACAGGTGTAGACGGCGTTGTGTCTCGCTGTCCACTTGTGGTCCGATCGCCCAAAACGCATTTTAAAACCGAGTGTAAACAGGGTCTGTCTCTGGCGACAGCCGTTTGCAGGCACATGTTAGATATCACGTCTGTTTGTCTATTTGTCACGTATTCAAAAATCCAACGACATGTGGCTTTTTTTCAACCCACCCTCTCTGTCGTCACCGACAGGGACACAAAACAACACAACACAGCAATGAGGACACACACACAAAAAAACCCTTCCAGTGACAGCGGCTGTGCAGATGAGGTGCAGATGTGCAGAAATGAATGCATGTGAACGGGCCGGGGGGGGGGGGACGCTGTCTCTGGCTCGGTTCTGCTCCAGATACCACGGTGCCAGCCCCTCGTATCGGTACATTAGAAAACATGTTCGTGTTCTAAAACGGATTTCAGCTCAGTGTGTTCAGTGGCACAGTAAGGACACTTAATCTGCACTTCATTTTATGACTAGATTTTATGATGGTATTGTGTCGACATCGCAGTTCGGTGTGTTCAGTGACACAGTGTGCACCATGCACCGCAAATACCATTCTGATAAACTGGAATGGAAATGTTGAATGAAACCTGTCCAGGGTGTCTCCCCCCCGCCTGCTGCCCCAGTGACTGCTGGGATGGACTCCAGCATCCCACGACCCCGGGAGCAGGATCAGCGGGGCGGGTAATGGATGCATGGATAGTTTTGATGCAATTTGTCGGCTGAGTTATCAAAATGTAATGTGACGTAAATATTAGACTACCCAGGTGGTACACAGCAAGTTGTATTTTCCGCTATATTTTGAAATTTTCTGTAAATTATGTAGAATATTGCAATGTATCGCAATACGAATCGTATCACAATGTACACATCGTATTGTGACCACATGTATCGTGATGCGTATCGTATCGTGACCCCATTTACCGTGATACGTATCGTATCGTGCCATCACATATCGTGACCCCATGTATCGTATCGTGACCCCACGTATCGCGATACGTATCGTATCGTGACACCATGTACCGTGATACGTATTGTATCGTGACCCATGCATCGTGATATGTATCGTATCGTGACCCCATGTATTGTGATACGTATCGTATCGTGACCCCATGTATTGTGATACGTATCGTTTCGTGACCCCATGTACCGTGATACGTATTGTATCGTGACCCCATGTATCGTGATACGTATGGTATCGTGACCCATGTATCGTGATACGTATCGTGACCCCATGTATCGTGATACGTATCGCTCCGTGACCCCATGTATTGTGATACGCATCGTATCGTGACCCCATGTATCGTGATACGTATCGTACCGTGACCCCATATATCGTGATATGTATCGCATCGTGACCCCATGTATCGTGATACGTATGGTATCGTGACCCCATGTATCGTGATACGTATGGTATCGTGACCCCATGTATCGTGATACGTATGGTATCGTGACCCCATGTATCGTGATACGTATGGTATCGTGACCCCATGTATCGTGATACGTATCGTATCGTGACCCCATGTATCGTGATACGTATGGTATTGTGACCCCATGTATCGTGATACGTATCGTTCCGTGACCCCATGTATTGTGATACGTATCGTATCGTGACCCCATGTATTTGTGATATGTATCGTATCGGGACCCGATGTATCGTGATACGTATCGTTCCGTGACCCCATCTATTGTGATACGTATCGTATCGTGACCCCATGTATCGTGGATACGTATCGTTTCGTGACCCCCATGTATCGTGATACGTATCGTATCGTGACCCCATGTATCGTGATACGTATCGTATCGTGACCCCATGTATCGTGATACGTATCGTATCGTGACCCCATGTATCGTGATACGTATCGTATCGGGACCACATGTATCGTGATACGTATCGTGACCCCATGTATCGTGATACGTATCGTATCGTGACCCCATGTATCGTGATACGTATCGTATCGTGACCCCATGTATCGTGATACGTATCGTATCGTGACCCCATGTATTGTGATACGTATCGTATTGTGACACCATGTATTGTGATACGTATCGTATCGTGACCCCATGTATCGTGATACGTATCGTTCCGTGACCCCATGTATCGTGATATGTATCGTATCGTGACCCCATGTATCGTGATACGTATCGTTCCGTGACCCCATGTATCGTGATACGTATGGTATCGTGACCCCATGTATCGTGATACGTATCGTTTCGTGACCCCATGTATCGTGATACGTATCGTATCGTGACCCCATGTATCGTGATACGTATCGTATCGGGACCACATGTATCGTGATACGTATCGGGACCCCATGTATCGTGATACGTATCGTATCGTGACCCCATGTATCGTGATACGTATCGTATCGTGACCCCATGTATCGTGATACGTATCGTATCGGGACCACATGTATCATGATACGTATCGTGACCCCATGTATCGTGATACGTATCGTATCGTGACCCCATGTATCGTGATACGTATCGTAACGTGACCCCATGTATCGTGATACGTATCGTATCGTGACCCCATGTATTGTGATACGTATCATATCGTGACCCCATGTATCGGGATACGTATCGTATCGGGACCCCATGTATCGTGATACGTATCGTATCGGGACCACATGTATCGTGATACGTATGGTATCGTGACCCCATGTATCGTGATACGTATCGTGACCCCATGTATCGTGATACGTATGGTATCGTGAGGTCCTTGCCAATGCCCAGCCCTACTTGTGACAGGAGCGAGACCAGACTGTAGTGGTGATGAGAGACGTGATGCTTCGGAGATGATGGTGCAGGTGCCATGGGTCCAGGTTAAGCTGTGGGAGATTTTCGATCTGAGTATTCGGTGGTGGTTGAAGATGTTGCCGGGGCCGACTCTACTGAGCAGTCACTGTAGATGTGTTGTCCCCGTCGGCGGCCGTGCAGCCAGAGCCGTCGCTGCCATGTCAGAATTCACACCCGCCCTCTTTGAGTGTTTGTTAGTGCTGGTTTTGAACCTTGCTCTCTTTTCGTTCAGCTTTGACATGAGCACTTTTCCTGCCTCTGCAATTCTTATGCACTTCTCCAAGGTTATGTCAGGAACTGAGTTTGAACATATGTATATATACATATATATATATATATATATATATATGATTTGGATTGTATGACATTGATCTGATGCCGTCTGTTCAGAGGTTTTTATTCTTTGGTGTTTGCCTGACTTCGACACTCGAGAGGAGGGAGAAGTGGAAATGTGCAGCGAAGGTCCATTCTCATGAATCAGACGAGTTGGGATCAATAGCACGTCATTTCCCGTGACTCCCTCCAGGTCCAAACTTGGACATTTCTCACGTCGATTGGAGTTCAGATCGACATTGATCACTCGTCGTAGGTCGTCCCACGACTTCTTGCTTTAAGCTTCACAAAGACCTTCCACGTACTGTATATGATTACCAAGGGACACTTACTTGCAGGAGTACTAGCTCTCCGTAGAGCCCTCCTACTAGGGCCCAACTCTTACATAAACCATTTCCAATGGACGTGAGTAGAATGAAATCTGAAATAAAGGACAGATAAAGGAATTTCATTGAGCAGATACAAAATAGACATTTCTGTTCTTTTCCCCCAACAGAGAGAAAAAAAC
>NC_079227.1:7785890-7863390 GCF_029633865.1 Lampris incognitus
GAAAACTTTGTTGATGTGAATTGAGAGGAATTTCAGATGCAGCACAGTGTGTCCACGTCAGTCAACAGACGTCTGTCTCTCCACCCCTGCTTTACAGAGCACCGACCAGGGTTTAGACATGGAGCCCTACCTTGCCGGCGGTCTGAGGAGCGTGTACTCGTCTGTGAGCACATTGGGTCGCAGTCAATACCCGACCCTGCCACTAGGGGCTAGCCTCTCCAATGGGCCCTGGACCCCTCAGTACCCCTTCCTGGCCCGCAGTCCCTCAGCGGCGGGTTACTCGGATTCTGTCTTCCTGGACGAGGCGCCAGACGACTCCTCGACGCTCCCAGCCAGCCCCGGGCGCTACCGCCAAGACCCCACCTACTCCAATGGGAGCCAGGGGGATCTAGAGACAGACGGCCCCCCCGCCCTACAGCACCATCCTCACCACCTCCATCACTCATTGCCGAGACGATGTTACGGCTACAGTCACAACCATGCTCTTCCAGGTAGCAAACTCTTCTGCTTCTTCTGCTCCCGCGAGGCGAAAAGATTTCTTGAAAACAAACATCGTAAACCCAGAAGAGATTAAAACCGGTAACGCGTAAATAAACATCAATAGTTCGTGAGTTAAATCCAATAACAGATTAAAATCTATAAACTTTGGCAGCATTTCATGGCCATATTTTGGATGAAGACCTCGAAAAGAGGTCTCAAGTTTAAAACTGACAGTGTGAGGTATTTAAAACGGGAGTGACGTGACCTCTGGCCAGCGTCTTCCTTCAGCAACTCACACGTTTGTGTGGGAGAGTTGGTCCTCACCCTTAACTGGGCTTTCATGCTGTCCTTTATGTGTTTCTGCTGTCAGTCCCTGTCTGTCCTCGCCACTTGTAGTCCTACGCCCTTGTCCTTGCTCAATAACCTTAACTCCTGCCTCTCCTTGTTCTACTTCCTTCTTGCCATCACTCTCATCATTCTGCTTCCTGTTCGTCCTAACTCCTCCTCATTCTACTTCCTGTTCGTCCTAACGCCTCCTCATTCTACTTCCTGTTCGTCCTAACTCCTCCTCATTCTACTTCCTGTTCGTCCTAACTCCTCCTCATTCTACTTCCTGTTCGTCCTAACTCCTCCTCATTCTACTTCCTGTTTGTCCTCACTCTGTTTTATCCTACTACCAGTTTGTCCTACCTCTTCTTTATTCTACTTCCTGTTTGTCCTCACTCTGTTTTATTCTACTACCAGTTTGTCCTAACTCTTCTTTATTCTACTTCCTGTTTTCCCTAAGTCCTCATCATTCTACTTCCTGTTCGTCCTAACGCCTCCTCATTCTACTTCCTGTTTGTCCTCACTCTGTTTTATTCTACAACCAGTTTGTCCTAACTCTTCTTTATTCTACTTCCTGTTTTCCCTAAGTCCTCGTCATTCTACTTCCTGTTCGTCCTA
Organism: Lampris incognitus; assembly: GCF_029633865.1. NCBI lineage: Eukaryota > Metazoa > Chordata > Actinopteri > Lampriformes > Lampridae > Lampris > Lampris incognitus. Next base: position 7,787,316 of record NC_079227.1, read on the forward strand.
ACGCCTCCTCATTCTACTTCCTGTTCGTCCTCACTCTGTTTTATCCTACTACCAGTTTGTCCTACCTCTTCTTTATTCTACTTCCTGTTTTCCCTAAGTCCTCATTCTACTTCCTGTTTGTCCTCACTCTGTTTTATCCTACTACCAGTTTGTCCTACCTCTTCTTTATTCTACTTCCTGTTTTCCCTAAGCCCTCGTCATTCTACTTCCTGTTTGTGCTGACTCTTTATTCTACTCCTTGTTAGTCCTCATGTTTAATTCTACTTCCTGTTTCCCCTCCATTCAGAGTATGTAAATCAGCAGATGAATGTTTCGAGGCCGGCGGTGCCGGAGCGACCCAGCACGCTGCCTCGTAAGGCGGCGCGAGCAGAGCGGGGCCTCCCAAACGGGCTGAGCTCCGGGCACAGCGTGGAGAACCCGGAGTACCTGGTGCCCACGGGCTCCGGCTCCGCCTCCCCCGCCTTCGACAACCCCTACTACCTGGACCTCCTGGCCAAGGTGAAGGCCGTGGGTGAGGCCGGGACCGTGGGCGGGGATGCGGAGAATGCGGGTGGAGAGACGCGACAGGTGAACGGGTTCCTTGCTTCGACGGCGGAAAACCCCGAGTATCTGGGACTGGCAGACACCTGGAGCGGGCACACATGAGGACCGGACACTGGGAAGAGGTGGGAGAGACTGGGAGGAACTGGGAGCTGCTGGAAGGTGAAGGGGGAGACAAGCCGGCGGCATGGGATAACAGGATTGTAAGGAGAACAGGTGCCAAGGAAAATGAATGTGTGTGTGTGTGTACGTCAGTAGTAGCGTGTGTGTAGCAATGTGTGTGTGCGTAGCAGGGTGTGAGAGCATCCACACACTGGAGTCCTCCCTGCTTTTGACCGTGAGCAGGAAAAACCGTGTCGGACTGCGGAGACGACGCCCGCGCGAGGGATTTCACGGAAAGGTCTCGGCAAAACGGGAACGACACGACACGCGGAAACGGCGTCAGCTGCGGATTCCCCGGCGCGCAACACCCACGTGGGGGCAAAACCTCAGCCGGCCGGCTGGTGCCGATGGACCCGTGCTGTTGTACTGACCCGTGGCGTCCTCGCCGTGCCGTCCCGAACGCTACAACCACGTTTACACTGCGTGTGTCGTAGCTCGGTAGACTTTCGGCAAAAGGATTCTGAGAGTTCTCGACCCCTTTCGTGGTACTAGCTGGTAAAAACCCAACTGTGGAATAGTATATATATATATATATATATATATATATATATATATATATATATATATATATATATATATATATATATATATATATATCGCTCTGTTGGTGAATGGGAAAATCCAACACTGGACTGGGTTTAGGAATTCTTGATTTATGTCGTTACTGTTCTTACTGCATGTGAATCGGTTTTATAATCTAATCTGAGTTTCGTCTCGTGTCCCGTCTGGTTAAAAACACAACCTTTATACTTCCGCACACTAACAAGGACCCTTTTTTTTTCTTCTTCTTCTTCTTCTTTTTTTCTTTTTAAGAGAGAAATGAGCCAGGGTACGCCTTTGAAAGCGATGTTTAGTATTCCGCTCAGTTGCTACTGAACCTGATGGGGTCTTCGCTGCACCCGCGGCGGTTCCGCCTGGCCCAGAAAAAGGGGCCCGGCTGTCCCATCTGGCCGCCGCTTGCCCACACGGAGGAGAGAAAGGCGTCCTCTGTGTAGGGGACGGGCATTGACTCGGTGAGGACCTCGGTGTTCGAGGCCGTTGGCACGTGGTGGTGCGGTGCGTTACGCGGGAGGTTCGCCGATGAACTCCTGCAGGGGGAGGAAGCGGCGAGGGCGGCGCCTGCAAAAACGTCTTGGGGAATAAATCTGAAACGATGACCGGTACCCATTTACTTTATCTTCTACGGGGGGTTTTTTTTTTCCGCGTGCCATATTGAAACGGCGAGCCCATCGGAGGCGGGCCGTGTGCATATGTAATGTAGGTACAATGCAGTGTCTATGCGTTAGTCTTCAACAGAAGGACCCCCCACCACCACCCCCCACCACCCCCCCCCCAAAAAAAAGCATGGGTGACCACAATAGGTCCTGTGTTTCGGGTGGCCGTTCCTTCTGCCAGGCTGCGTTACCCGCTGTCAGTAAAACGGCCCCCCCCCGGCGGGGGGGGGGGGAGTAGCGAGGTGTACGACTTCGGTCTATCTCTCGGAAAACACTTTTGTTGTGTAACGTGACGAATTAACTCAGCAATGAATCGAGCCACGGGTGCGAGTCGGCGAGGAGGTGTCGGTGTCCTCCTCTCGGGAGAAAACCAATGCAGCGGTTCAGATTCTCCTCCCATCTCAGCTAATGATCGACTGCGTCGTGTAAAGACTGGTCTGTGTGATTGGGGGGGGGGGGGGTGGGGGAGGGTGGGGGGGGGGACATGGACAAAGTGAGTCAATACGGCCTTTGTGTTGGCGTTTCGGGACTCCTCGGAAGGTCAGCGGGGCCTCTGAAAAGAGGAGAATTGGCTTTCCCAGTGTGAAGGTTTTGGGACTCGGCGGTAAAATGTGATTAGGAACAAAACCCGCAGCACTTCGGGGCGGGGGGGGGGGTGGGGGTGGGGGTGGCGTGTGGGGGCTCACTCCCACAAAGACTTCCTGTTTCCTTGTTAATTTGAAGAAGTGGACGATTTTGTCCCTTCACAACATGGACGCTGGCTCCGCGAGGGTCCGGCCACTACTGACGTTCCACACTGACAGGGATCTGTCTGTTGATTTGATCTCGGGCGAGACGCCCCCCGAGTCGACGGGGGCCGCCGACTTGTTTCCAGCGAGATGGACGATTCCTCCGCACAATGAGTTGAGTGTCCAGACAGGCAGGGCTCGGGGACCCCCCCCCACCCCAAAAAACCCCCATGCAGCAAAGCCCCCATTCTCTCAGAGAGCTTTACAATACCGATGTTTGTACTGACCTCCTCGTACGGGTCAGAACATCTGAACTGGTACATCCACTGTGAGGGAGAACTAATAATCGTTTTAACTCGGAACCTCGTGCTTCTAGAACAATACCGTTTATATGTCAGGACTCCTTTCTGGGAAATGTCATATGCTTTATTTTCTTATAAAGTATTTGTTTTGTTTGATTTTTTGCAATTAAACCTTTTTATTTTGCACATTTACAGATATCCCTTTTTTTTTTACTTGTAATGTGTCCGTGGCAACAACTTCTAATACTCTGTCATGGCGTCACCTTTCTCGACATAGTTTAAAGGTATCTACTCGTATCTGTGATCTGCTCACACACACACTTCAGCCCCTAGCCCATAACCCTAACCTTAACCGTCATAACTACAGGCCTAACCTTGACCCTTACTCTAACCTTAACCCTAAAACCAAGTCCTAACCCTAAAATAGACCCGGTTCCTCATGGGGACCCATGAAATGTCCCCACAAGGTAGGTGGTTTCAGGTTTTTCCCCATTGGTATAGAAGGAAAAACACCCACACACACGTAATCTGTGCTGTAATCTACTTGGAGCAGCAGAGGGGGCGCTTGCTCGAGAGGTCCAAGCTCCTCCTGTCCCGTCGAAAGGCCCACGGGGCAAGACGTTCTGCTTCTACACCTCCAGCTGTCTGTTTATCGGTCAGCCGGACGACTGGTTTGTAAAACAATTTGTCAGGCGATTGCTCGTTAAGGCAATTGGTCAGCAAGATATATGCGGTGTGAGATAATCGGTCATTAAGATGATTGGTCAGTAAAATAATCAGTCGCTAAGACGATTGGTCAGTAGGATAATTGGTCAGTAGGATAATTGTCAGAACAGGACCCTGTGGATCCTGTTTTGTTTGGTAAATACCTGCTGACGGAACTAAAAAGGTCCTCGGAAGTCACCACGGCCTCTAACCCGGGCGTCATGGCGGCCGCCTCCTACTGCCACACTTCAACTTCACTGCCTTATACTGGGGGCAGGAGGGACTGGGGGGGGGGGTAAACTGTTATGACTTGTCTAATCTGATAGATACATTGTGACCAGTTGCTCCGCTATAAGAGTAAAGACATGAACATTCTTTGAAGACTTTTTTGGATGTGTGTACTGGATGTGTGTTGTCTGCACACCAAGTGTTCCCTGATATATGAAAAAGAACATTTAAACTGTTTGTGTGGTCATCTCTTTTCTGAATGACTGACAAAATTGCAAGAATGCGCTCGATCAGTTATAGAGCCCTCAGTTTTACTGCACCGTGGCACTCAAGGCCCTGGTCCACATGGTGGAGAAGTGAAAACCCGGACCAGCGTCTGGGAAAACCCACCAGTTGTCTTCATTTATCTGACAAGAGGATGCACCGGACATTTGACTTAACTGGGGGCAGTCTGGTTGGCTAAAAGCCTCATTGGTTTCGATACGGTCTCGAACTAGTATTGTAGCCTGTATCAGTACATGATAACCATATTATACCCTGGATTATCGGTGCTCGACAGTCTGACTCTGCCCCCTGGTGTTTATAACGGGCAGTGCAAGTCCATTTCTCTGCCCTGTGTTGTGACGCCACTGAAATCTGACACGAAAACTACGACAACAAGAACAGTTCTCATGGCCATCTGTCAAAATATGGGACAGAAGTGACGTTGTTGTCCACTTATGCATATCTTCAGCTTTATTGCAGTGGAATGAATAAAATAAAACGAACATGCAGCCACGACCCCATAATTACACACTGGTCATTAGAAAATAACGTAACATTTTTAAATCCTTGTTTAGATTCACAAAACATGTTCATCCAAACTATCCCTCTTGAATATCGATAGAGATTTAGTTTGATTACAGATGTGAAGAGCAAAGCCAGCTGCTGTCCGTTCAACGGGACAACAACGCCGATTGAAGGCCGAGACGCTTCATAGAGATGAGATGAAAATGTCCCACATCCGCACAGCGCCATCTAGTGTTGAGCATTACATTCACCTGTAAACCAGCTGCACAGGCGTCCTTGGGACAGGAGTTGAGAACCATTGGTTTATAGGTCAGCCTTCCCGCGGGGAGGTCAGAGGTCAGCACCAGCACCCTTGGTAGAGGTCAGTGTGCCTTGCTTAAGGACACTTCAGCAGAGATCAAGCCAAGTTCCTCAGACTGAAGGGTTACACGAGCTACAGTCCATTTATTTGATTCGCGTATTAATACAACTAAAACTGAAAATTTGGCCAGTTTGCTCAATTATCTGCATATAACCAGAGGTGGGACGTCATTGATTCCCAAGTCCCAAGTCATGTCCCAAGTCCTAAACTTTGAATTTCAAGTCCTAAACAAGTGACTATGGACTCTTCATCAAATTTAATGCTACTTCAAAAATGTAGCAATAAAAGTAATAGTTAACATACCAAATTCACAAGAATCATGAAGGTGAAGATGTCTTTATTACGACCCCTAGGTATGTGTGTGTGTGTGTGTGTGTGTGTGTGTGTGTGATGGCCTGGCGGCCTGTCCAGGGTGTCTCCCCGCCTGCTGCCCAATGACTGCTGGGATAGGCTCCAGCATCCCCATGACCCTGAGAGGATGAGCGGTTCGGATAATGGATGGATGGATGGATGGATGGATGATTCAGAGTGGGTCTGTAAATTGTGGAAATGAAGATTATTAAAAGCGATATTGTCTTTGGGCTTGGAGAAGGACTCAAGTCTTTCACGTCAAAACGCTCAAGTCAAAGCCATTGGCGTTAAAGTCAAAGCTGAGTTTCAAGTCTTTCACTGTCATCAAGTCTAAAGTCGTCATATTTGCGACGAGTCTGAGTCGAGGTCAAGTCACGTGACTCGAGTCCACACCGCTGGATATGATGTCACTGTCCTTGTCTCGCAACATTGAGCGTTCACACTGAAAACCAAATCGCAGTTTTTAGAGAAGCTACAACTAATTTCTCACTACCGATCAGCATGAAACAGGGCATCATTACACTCATACCAAAGCCAGGTGAAGACAGTAAGCTCTTAGATGGTTATCGTCCAATTTCACTATTAAACGACTAACCTGCATTAACGCTAACAGGTTAAAAAGGGGTCTGGATCAAATAATTAGTGAAACACAAACAGGGTTTGTAAGCGACAGGTCCATACATAATAATATAAGACTAGTGCAAGACCTTTTAGAATATAGCCATCTAACAGAGGATGAATTCATTCTATTCCTTGACTTCTACAAGGCATTTTATATGTTAGAACATCAATTTCTGTTCTTACGTATGTATGGATTTGGTCCTAAATTCTGTAACATAATATAATCCTTTTATAATGACACAACTAGTTCAGTAGCCCTCCCTCACGGTACCTCCCCTTGTTACACCATCAATAGAGGGATTAAACAAGGATGCACCAGTTCCCCATTCTTGTTTATATTGGCAGCAGAACTGTTGGCAATTCATATAAACAATTCTGATGTTGCCAAAGTGAATGTTTTTGATGTAGAGATGGTTATAAGTCAACTGATCGATGATACTACCATCTTTGTAAAAAAAATTAGAACAAATCCCCAAAGTTTTTGAATAAATTGATATGTTCTCTAAAGCATCGGGTTTAACACTTAATTGCAATAAATGTGAATTAATGACCATACATAGCTGCAACCTTACAAATGCCTATAATATTCATATCAAAGCTTCTGTGAAATATCTTGGAATTCATATATAACCAAAGACGAAAAAACCAGCGAAACCTTAAATATACAAGACAACATTCTTGAATGTAAATCTAGGCTGAATATGTGGTTACAAAAGGATCTGACAGTTTTCAGAAGAACATACTTAACTAAAATGGAATCCTTAGCAAGATGCATTTATCCTGCATATTCAATGGTCATACCTAATAAATTCATTAAAACCATTAACCAACTGAAATTTAATTTTATTTGGAAAAATTGGGTTCATTACATTAAAAAATCAGAAATAGTCAAAGAATACGAAGATGGTGGTATAAAAGTTATTGATTTTGAGTGCTTAAATGCTGTGTCAAAATTAAAATGGCTAAAATCTTTCCTGCTGACCAAAAATTGTATTTGGTATTGTCTCACCAGTGGTTTGTTCAAAAAAAATGGGTGGTATAGAGTTTGTCTTTAAATGTGATTTTCGGGTTGAAAAATTGTCAATCAAACTGGAAACTCCTGTACACGCACAATTTCACCCCACATCAAACCCCCATCTGGAACAACAGATACATACTGTAGCGAATTCAGGGGACAACGCAACCACAGGGACTGCCGCGGCCGGGAAGCGAACCCACATCGCCCGCACCGCAGGAGACATCGCTAACCGCTCGACTAAAGGGTCAGACCCTTTTTAAAAGGTCAGACCCGCCAGCCACCGGCCACCGTGTCTACTTCTCCGTGCACGTTACAGTACTTTGTAATGGCAAATCTCTCTAACAACATTGGATGGATACAAATATCTGGTTAGTAACCCATCTAATTAACGATCAGGGATACTGGCTAGCTTATGAAAACTTATGCTCGAACTATGAAATAGTCTGCACACGTGCTCAATTTGATAATCAAAACGATCCCTGTATCAGTTAGAATGTTAGTCCAAAATATAGACACACAGCCGGGTGGGGTAGGATCTACCTGTGCTTCATTTTTAATGGCCATGACTTTCTAGCTGAGGAAACCTCAGATACATAATCACCTAAACAACATACTGCAACGAATTCGGGGGACAACGCAACCACAGGAAGTGCCGCGGCCGGGACGCGAACCCGTATCGCCCGCACCGCAGGAGACATCGCTAACCGCTAGACTAAAGGGTCAGACCCACCACCCAGCGTGTCTTCTTATCCGTGCACGTTACGATACTATTCCCAATACGATCAAATAGAAACTCGATTATCCAACTGTTTTCTAAATAAGACATTAAGAAATGGAGGACTAACTGCATCACTTATGCTGTAAGCCCCGAGAAACTTGATACTCCTGGAGAAATGTTTCATCCACATATCCAAATGGAGGAAAATAAAACCGCTTTTTTTCCGTTTTCAAAAGGAACCTTGTAGACAATCATCTCAGTGCTTTGAGACTAATAGACAAAACAAAAAAAGTAAAGTCTCTCAGAGCTTAGTGTAACATACATGGAGAAGTAGACACGCTGGCCGCTGGCTGATGGGTCTGACCCTTTAGTCGAGCGGTTAGCGGCACTTCCTGTGGTTGCGTTGTCCCCCCAATTCGCTACAGTGGCGTCAGTAGTGGGATGGGGCGACTGTAACGCCATCGGAAGCGTCTGAGGCGTGAAGGAGCCGATATGCTGAAGCGCGGGGACGCGCTTCCCGAAGGAGGGGGGTAGTGTAACGCGCATGGATGAGTAGACACGTTGGTCCTTGACTAACGGGTCGGACCCTTTAGTCCAGTGTTTCTCAACCGGGGGTCCGCGGACCCCTAGTGGTCCGTGGTGTAATTGCAAGGGGTCCGTGAAAATAAAATATCTTTAAAAAAAAGATCCTATGACATTTATAGATATAGGATTATTTTACTCAAATGTGACTGAGACCTTTATCTACCTAAACTATAAAGGGTAACAGGACGTTTTTCTCTAATTACATCTGTTTCACAAGTGTAATGTATTGTATTTTAATAAGAGATCTCGCTCCCGTTTGCATTGTTAAAAGTTACTGCATAAAAATTCTGTTGTTACCTATATCTGAAAGTTACTGAATACATATTCTGTTTTGTTACATATATCTGAAAGTTACTGCATAAGAATTCTGTTTTGTTAACTATATCTAAGTTACAACTGAAAGCTCTTATTTTTGCCCCAGACAGTGAATAAATGCTATAATGCAATTTAAAATGCAGTTTCTACTGTTTCTATCAAATTGCAACCCCCCTCCCCCAAGATCAGGTGGAGGGGTCCTCAGGGTAGATCAAAAATACGCAGGGGGTCCAGGACCCCAAAAAGGTTGAGAACCACTCCTTTAGTCCACTGGTTAACGTTGTCGCTTGTGGTGTGGGAGACACGGGTTCGCGTCCTGGCTGTGACGGTCCTGGACTGCCCCCTGAATTTGCTATATAGCTTATGAAGAAGTGAACATATTTGAGGACCCTCGAGCGACTATGAAAAAGTGCAGACGTATTATCTTTAATTTGTTTTATCTATTAATTTTTTTTATTCCCTATCATTTACGTTATATATTTTATTTTATACAAGTTCTCTTTCTTACCTAAGGTGCCTTGTATATTGAGAGCTGTTTACTGTCATGGTTTGTATGCCCTTGTGTTTTGTAAATGAATCGCTTTCCATAAAAACAAAGAAAACCAAATCGCACAAGCCGATGTAGCGACCCTTGCTCTGACCCAAAGTACTGACCTGTTCGGGTAAAGGACATCAGGCTTCGCCATCATCAACCGTTTACGGCCAATTTCACAGGCAGAATCGCCATGATGGAGAGAATATACTGGGAAAACCCTCAAATGCAATAACTATAGTTCCTAATTCCTAGAACATCCTCTCTGTAAATCGGATTCCATCCTGTACATTACATGACCTGTGTTAGATGGCAGCAGAGGCGAATAAGATCATGCAACCAATGCATCAGGGTCTGCTGCAGCATCTAAACCCAACCTGGCTCAGTTTGCCCCGGTTATTTAGATAGAGAATGGGCATGATGACGCTCCCTCCTGTGGAAGTAGTGAAAGCAGGCATGCTGAACCAGCAAATGTATTCTGTCAAACCCATGGACAGGTACCGCCCAATGAAGACCAGCAGAATGGGCGGGATGTAGGATACTGCTGTCACGACCAGGCTGCTGATGACCACTTGCATGGCTTTCTTCTTCTGGGGATGGATGCCTTTGCCCGTGGCCGTGGACCGCTTCAGATTCAGAAGGATGGCGAAGTCACAGATCCCGGTAACCAGGGTAGCTATCAAGAAGGGCATAACGTAGAATGCGCTGGTGGAAATATTAATTAGGAGGAAAGGCAAAACTCCATATGAAAGAGTGACGAACCAAACACCGATGGCCATCAGCACCCTGGGAGTCAGGCTCTTCCTCTCCCGGTAGGTGATGGGGTGGACCACCGCTAAGTAGCAGTCCAAGCAGATGCAGCACATAAAAAGAGGTCTCCCGCATACGCTCATGGCGTAGAGGAAACTCCAGATCGCGTCACACCACTGCTTGTGCCAGATGAAATAGTTGAACATGTCGAGCGGGATGTAGACCAGGAACAGGAGGTCCATGACCGCCATGTTCAACAGGAAGACGTTGTTTGGTGTGAATCCGTCCCCTCGCCTGCGCGTCTGGATCAAGTCCCAGAGGACGGCGACGCAGGCGGGGACCCCGACCAGAAAGAACAGCGGAATGAGAGAAGCCCACACGTAGATCCCCTCCATCCTGTCGCGACACCGGTTGAAGTCAATCTGCGGCCAGACAAACCCGGCTGGCGTGGAGTTGCCGGATAAATTGTGGGAAGGAGGGTTTGCCATCAGCCTCGTCGCGTAGGGAGCAGAAGGTCGTGGCTGAGAACCTTGAGATCAGAACAAAACAAAACAAAAAACAAAAAAATCAAATCTTAAACACGCATCATTACTGTAACCAGTCGTTTTTTTGTTCGGTGCGGGATTCGATACGAGGCGTACCGCACCGCAAGGCGACATCACTAACCGCTCGGCTAAAGGGTCAGACCCGTTATCTAGGGGGCTAACGTGTCTTATTAGTAGTTTACAGTCGTCACCCTCCCCGGAAGCGCGCTCTCGCGTTTTGTTATTCCCGCGCTCCGAAGAGACTTCTGAGGATCTGCACACTTCCGGATCCCACCGCTGCCACCAATGTAAGCGGTTATTTTCTTGCCCGGTGCGGGATTCGATACGGGGTGTACTGCACCACAAGGCGACATCACTAACCGCTCGGCTAAAGGATCAGACTCGTTACTATAAAGCTGAAATCCGGGATTCTTGCTCCATTGATAAAGCGTCATTGTATCGATCTGGGCCAAGGAGTCGGGTTACATAATAGCAACAGACATCTTTACCGCGGTAGGAGACAATCTCCATCGCAGCGTTGAACTTTTGGAGCGGTTAGGACGAACAGGGGCGCAACGGCAAACACGTGGCTGCTCCAACAGGAAATAGCTTGTTTGCATATGACGCGCGAACTTGTAGGTGGAGGGCAGGAAGTGATTCTCTACATAGGAAGCAACTATCACAAACTCTCAAAATTCCGGTTGGTCACATCGATTAAACCGAGAAACCACAAAGACTGTTTATCGAGTACCGAAAGCTGTTGTTCGTAAGGGGTGGAAATACAAGAAATTGACCGAAACCGCCGGGGAAATGGCCTGCGGAGCGCCGCCTGCGGCCGGGAGGAGCGGAGTCGGATAATGCGCGTGTGTGCAGTGACCACTTCGTCAAAGGTAAAGCAGTAAGGCTCGTGTCCACATGTCCTACTGTCTGTTCACACCGTTCTCTCATAACATCGTCTAAACCAGTGGTTCTCAACCGGGGGTCCGCGGACCCCTAGTGGTCCGTGGTGTGATTGCAAGGGGTCCGTGAAAATAAAATATCTTTAAAAAAAAGATCCTATGACATTTATAGAAATAGGATTATTTTACTCAAATGTGACTGAGACCTTTATCTACCTAAACTATAAAGGGTAACAGGACTTTTTTCTCTAATTACATCTGTTTCACAAGTGTAATTTATTGTATTTTAATAAGAGATCTCGCTCCCGTTTGCGTTGTTAAAAGTTACTGCATAAAAATGCTGTTGTTACATATATCTGAAAGTTACTGAATACATATTCTGTTTTGTTACATATATCTGAAAGTTACTGCATAAGAATTCTGTTTTGTTAACTATATCTAAGTTACAACTGAAAGCTCTTATTTTTGCTCCAAAGACTGAATAAATGCTATAATGCAATTTAAAATGCAGTTTGTACTGTTTCTACAAATTGCAACCCCCCTCCCCCAAGATCAGGTGGAGGGGTCCTCAGGGTAGATCAAAAATACGCAGGGGGGTCCAGGACCCCAAAAAGGTTGAGAACCACTGGTCTAAACTAGCGCAGTTCGGGCTTTCCTCCATCTCGTCCATTCCGCTTTTCACTTCCTGCCCTCCATCTGAATCTCGCGCGCGTCATCGGAATCACGTGACTGAAATAGGACTGAAACGTTCTGATGTGAGGGTGATTCTGTTGTTCCTTGTTCAGACTGCCAGCCCAAATCCTTTTTTTCTACTTCTTCTTCTTCTTTTTAGCGTATCCAGGTTGTATCCAGATAGATTTCAGAAAGTCTGGATAGCAAAAAAAAAAAAAAAAAAAAAACATGAAATTCGAATTTTGTAAATTGGACCTAAACCACATTTGGAGGTGGTTTGCAGCACGGTGGCGCAGTGGTTAGCGCTGTCGCCTCCCAGCAAGAAGGTCCTTGGTTCGAACCTCGGGGGTTGGTAGTGACATAAATGCGACTCCAATCAGATTTGCCAGGGGTCGGCCCCCTTTAGTTCGCGATGTCGCGCGCGCCCTCGCGCTTTGTTATTCCCGCGCTCTGAAGAGACTTCTGAGCATCAGCACGTTTCCGGACACCGCCGCTGCCACCAATGTAACCGAGCACATTTCCGCCCGCTGCGGGATTCGACCCGTACTTGTACTGCACCACGACGCGACATCGCTAATCACTCGACGGGGGGGGGGGGGGTGATCAGCCAGTGAGTCTTTTTGTAGGTGTAACCGGTTATTTTCTTGCCCGGTGCGGGATTCGATACGGTGTGTACTGCACCACAAGGCGACATCACTAACCGCTCGGCTAAAGGGTCAGACCCGTTAGCAAGGGGCTAACGTGTCTTATTAGTAGTTTACATAGGTGACAGATGCATCTCAGTCTGGATGCTCTGGTCGGCCAAATCAGATTTCAAACTGTCGACATTGAATCCAGAGTGCCTGCCATGACTGCAGCACGGATCTGGTGCGATGGAGGAGTTCTGCAGGAGTTGTGACAGCGCGATTGTTTGGAGGGCGAGATGACGGATCCTCATTTCTCGTGCTTCCGCGTTGGTGGTTTGGTATTTACTCAAGCCTAGATCTTTACCACAGTTAACCCATCGCAGATATGTCGGTGAGGTCTGGACACACAAATCCGATCTGGTCACTTGCAAGTAACAGTGCAGGCAGTCTGTCTTGGTCTGATTTGAGAAACAAATCCGATTTCCCTGCAGTCTGGACAAGGCCTTAGATGATTTCCATGCAGTCTGGACAAGGCCTTAGATGATTTCCATGCAGTCTGGACAAGGCCTTAGACGATTTCCCTGCAGTCTGAACAAGGCCTTAGACACCCAATCTACAAATTCCATAGTTAATATTCCAGTACAACCGTGTTCCCATGTGGTTTGACGTGATTTGTAATACATCAGCTGTCTGTTAGCTTTGGTCCCTGGATCCATTTTTACAAGGGTGGGAACTGTTTACTGTTGAGCTGACGGAACCAGAGACACACGAAAATGACGTTCACGCCTTGTTTGAGTTTCTTGTAGCCATGCGTGAAGCTCAGATTGGAGAAATCACGGATTTCCGCTTTAAAATCACCAACATGCTCACATAGGGCAGGCGGAAGGACGTTTAATTCAGTGCACTGTTGGTACCTCTTTTAAACTAGAAATAAGTAAGTGCACTTTTATTTCTATTTTGTTGTACTTGCAAAAGGTAAACTCGAGGGGTGAACTTTACTTGTGCTTATACACTAGGTGAATACTGTTTTGAGCACACTTTCAGTATTTGTGTAAATAAACTAAAACTATACATTTCAGTTACAAGTCTTTAACTTTATGCACACATGCAACTAAAGCCTATGTCTAAACTAAAAAGTAGGCCTATTTTTACATACATTATAGCTCCCATAAGTTAGTATGCTTTTCATACATATATATATATACAATAAATAATATAAGTACACAATGTTTTCATAAAGTTACATTCAGTTTAAAATCATGGGGAAGTGCCGGATTCAAAATCAATTTAGTCACTGCATAAAATATAATCTATATGCTGTCTCTGTCATACTCAGTGCTGTTTTGGTTGGAATTCACAATAATGAATGAACAAACAAACAGAAATATACAGACACATACCTGTGAATGAGGTGAGGGACGAGAGAGGTTTATGACGGTCGTTCTGTGACTTGAGTCTCTGACATCTGCAGATACTCCACACAGCTCATCAATCCAACTAATGGCTTGTTCCCAGTGGAGGATTTGCAAATGATTTGATATGGAAACCTACAGTGCACAGAACAATCAAAACAAAAAACAAATTAGTCATATATATACAGACAAACTAAACGAAAACTCAACATAGTGTAGTCTTAGTAAGGTCTTGGTACCACCACGAGCCTTGAGAACAGCTTCAGTGCTCCTTATGATAGATTCTACAAGTCTCTGAATTCTACAGGAGGGATGGAACACGTTCTTCCAAAAGATATTTCCTCATTTAGTGTTTTGATGATGGTGTTGGAGAGCACTGTCTAACACGTTGGTTCAAAATCTCCCATAAGTGTTCACACTGCTACTAGGTGCTGGACTGTCTCAGGGACATCTTTGTATATTCAAAGTCCCACTATAGTTTGCTATTCCTAGTCACTATAAAACACGTTCTCCCATTTTCAACGCTGGATCTGCAGTTGAATTCTGTGATGCTTTTAATTCATCATCCTTTAATCCCTCTTTATCCCCCCTCAATCCAGATGTACTGTTAAATTCATTCAACGATCAGTGCCTATCCATCCTCGACCAAATTGCACCGTTTAAAACTAGGAAACAAAAATCAATAATAAAGAATAGAATGCCAATAATGTGAATGCTGCAGCATTCACACTAAAATAACCTCCCCTGGCTCAATGATCACACTCGTGCCCTTAGAAGACTCCACAGAAAATCAGAACGACAATGGAAGGTCAGCAAGTCCGAATTAGCACATAAGACCCTTAAAAACCAAATGTTAATTTACCAGAAGGCAGTTGAGGATGCGAGATCAGCGTACTTCTCGGAACTAATATCAAGAAATAACCACAGTCCTAAAGTTCTCTTTAGGGCAATTAATTTGGTTATTAATGGTCCCTCCACTTCTCTTTTTGAACCTGATGTTGGGTTGTCCGAAAGACAGAGGTGACTGCTCGATTTTACTTCTTTTAGTGCTGCCTTTGACACAGTCAAACACAACATCCTCTTACATCGCTTAGAGACTTGGGTTGGCATCAAGGGCTTGGCTCTCAGCTTATTACGCTCTTATCTCACCAACAGAACTTTTTCTATTATCCTGGGTAACTCTACCTCCAAGATGGCTCAGTTGAGTTGTGGTGTCCCTCATGGCTCAGTTCCTAGCCCCCTTCTCTTTTCTATATACATGCTGCCCCTTGGCCAGGTTATTCAAGATCACGATGTGCGCTACCATTTTTATGCTGACGACTCTAATTTATGCATGCCACTAAAACCCACAGCTCCTAGCGCCCTAGAAAATCTCACAACTTGCCTCTCTTACATTAAATCCTGGATATCCGAAAATGTTCTCGAATTTAATGATGATAAGTCTGAGGTCATTCTGTTCGACCCTGAAATTTTCATCAACCCTTTTGTTACTAAGCTTGGTGGTCTGTCAGGTAGTCTTAAGCAGGCTGCTAGGAATCTTGGGGTAATATTCGATGCTAACCTCGGTTTTGATAATCAAATCAAACATGTTGTTCAGTCATGCTTTCTCCAGCTCAGGCTAATCTCCAAAATTAGGTAATTTTCATCAATTGCCGATTTGCAAAAAGTTGTACATGCTTTTATCTACTCTCGGCTTGACTATCATAATGCCCTATATTCTGGTATCAGCAAGGGCTCCCTTCACTGTCTGCACTTGGTACAAAATGCTGCTGCTCGGCTCATAACGGGGACAAAGAGGCATGACCATATCACTCCTGTGCATGCCTCTATACACTCCCTCTCTGTTATATTTCCAATTGATTTTAAAATTTTATTGCTCACTTTTAAGGCTTTAAATGGTATTGCCCCTACATACATTTCTGATTTATTGACCTGGTATACACCCTCTCAAGTTAAGGTCTGCAGATGGAGCTCTGCTGGTTATTCCCAGGTCTCGGTTTGTTACAAAGGGTGGTCGGGGTTTTGCTGTTAGAGCCCCCACACTATGGAACTCTCTTCCTGTTGAACTAAGACTAACCAAGTCTCTAGCTTATTTTAAATCTCGTCTTAAAACGTTTCTTTTTATGAAAGCTTTTACAAATGTTCGACATTTGTTTTTATTTATTTATACTGTTTTTATTTTTACTCTTACTTACTTAGTTGGTCTTACTCTTATTTTTGTCTTGTCTGGTTTTATTTCCTTGTAAAGCACTTTCTAACATTGTTTTAGAAAAGTGCATGGATAAAGTTAACTATCTATCTATACATACATACTACACTGCTCAAAAAAATAAAGGGAACACATAAGCAATGCAATGTAGCTCCAAGTCAATCACACTTTTGAGATATCAACCTGTCCAGTTAGGAAGCAACACTGATTTGTGAATCAATTTCACCTGTTGGTAAATTGTCTAATTTACACCTGGTGGAAATTAGACAATTTGCAAGACAACCCCTATAAAAGGAATGGATTTGCAGGTGGTGGCCACAGACCATTTGCCTGTCCTCATCTTTTCTGGCCGATCTTTGGTTAGTTTTTCATTTTGCTAGTGCCCTCACCACTAGAGGTGGCATGAGGCGGTATCTGCAACCTACAGAAGTTGCTCAGGTAGTGCAGCTCATCCAGGATGGCACATCAATGCGTGCTGTGGCAAGAAGATTTGATGTGTCTCCCAGCACAGTGTCCAGAGCATGGAGGAGGTACCAGGAGACAGGCCAGTACACCAGGAGACGTGGAGAGGGCTGCAGGAGGACAACAACCCCGCAGCAGGACCGCTATCTGGTCCTTTGTGCAAGGAGGAACAGGAGGAGCACTGCCGGAGCCCTACAAAACGACCTTCAACAGGCCACTAATGTGCAGGTTTCTGCTCAAACAGTGAGAAACAGAATGCATGAGGATGGTATGAGGGCCCGACGTCCACAATTGGGGCCTGAGCTCACAGCCCAACACCGTGCAGCCCGATTGACCTTTGCCAGAGAACATCTTGGTTGGCAGATTCGCCATTGGCGCCCTGTGCTCTTCACAGATGAGAGCAGGTTCACACTGAACACATGTGACAGACGTGAGAGAGTCTGGAGACGCTGTGGAGAACGTTCTGCTGCCTGCAACATCCTCCAGCATGACCGGTTTGGCGGTGGGTCAGTGATGGTCTGGGGAGGCATATCCTTGGAGGGCCGCACAGACCTCTACGTGCTAGCCAGAGGTACCATGACTGCCATTAGGTACCGGGATGAGATCCTCAGACCCATTGTCAGACCATATGCTGGTGCAGTGGGCCCTGGGTTCCTGCTCATGCATGACAATGCTCGTCCTCATGTGGCCAGAGTGTGTCAGCAGTTCCTGTATGTCGAGGGCATTGATGCTATGGACTGGCCTGCACGTTCCCCAGACCTGAATCCAATCGAGCACCTCTGGGACATCATGTCTCGTACCATCCGCCAACGCGATGTCGCACCACAGACTGTCCAGGAGTTGACCGATGCCCTGATCCAGGTCTGGGAGGAGATCCCTCAGGAGACCATCCGTCGTCTCATCAGGAGCATGCCCAGACGTTGTAGGGAGTGCATACAGGCACGTGGAGGCCACTCACACTACTGAGCCTCATTTTGAATCGTCTTGAAGAATTTCCACAGAAGTTGGATCAGCCTATGTTCTCATTTTCCACTTTGATTTTGAGTATGATTCTGAATCCAGACCTTAATGGGCTAATGATTTTGATTTCCATTGATCATTCTTAGGTTATTTTGCTCTAAACACATTCCTCTGTCTAATAAATAAAGATTTTCAGCTGAAATATTTCATTCGTCGAGGTCTATATTGTGTTTTTAGGTGTTCCCTTTATTTTTTTGAGCAGTGTATATTGAGAGAGAGAGAGAGAGAGAGAGAGAGAGAGATGTTGAGACTCCCAGCACAAATTATTTGATCACTACCATCTGTCTCACTCAAGGTTCACAGCAGAAGCCTGGGTATTAGCCAACACGTATGTATTTATGAATAGTGTTGTAACCATTTTTGGGGTGACGAAGCCTATTCAGTAACTTATTTGATCCTATGGAGTCCACAAACAACTCCAACAACAGATAGTTCGTATTAAAGGGTACTTGCTCAGAGAAAGGCTGACTCTGAATCTGCAGGTGCTGTTGAGTTTCTATTAATCAGTGCCTGTCAACAGAAGCGAGTGACTTTGCAAGCCAAACGAGCATATGGAAAACAGAGGTGTGGGTTGATCAAGGGTAATGTGTACATAATCCACAGTGAACAAACAGACTTCTGCAGATGAGGTCGTTTTTCTCTGTCAGCGGTGTTTGGATATGACTGACTTCACTGAAACAGAGGCTGAAGGCCGTTGTATCTATTCATATGTCCTGTACTCTTCACCGGTGATGTCATTTTGGGGTTTGTTTGTTTGTTTTTATGTAAAATGAGAACGAACCATGGTTCCAAGTGTGACAAATGACAGCTTGCTGCGTGATGAAAAGCATATATGCATATAAGCTGCAACTGTGGTGTTTGCTCAAAAGTCTGTGGCAGCAAACAACAGCACCTGTGATTGTTAGAAAAGAAGAGGGACTGTCTGAGTTGTAAAAACAACTTAAACCTCTTTTCTTTTCTTTTAGTCTGTGCCTTTATGTTATGTGATCGTTCCCTATAGTGAGGTGTTGGGCTGCCACAAACCTCCAGAACAGCTTCAGTGCTCCTGGTCATAGATTCTGCAAGTCTCCGAAATCTACTGGAGGGATGGACACCACTCCTCCACAAGATATTCCCTCATCTGCTGTTTTAATGATGGCGGTGGAGAGCGCTGTCTGACACGTGGGTCCAAAATCTCCCATAGGTGTTCAGCCGGGTTGAGATGTGGTGACCGTGAAGGCCATAGCATGTGATCTACATCATGTTCATCCTCATCAAACCATCCAGTGACCCCTCGTGCCCTGCGGATGGGGGCACTGTCATCTTGGAGGAGACCAGCAGTGGCGCCCCCAGACATTTTTCATAGGGGGGGGGGGCAAATGGGGCCACTGAAAATCTTGGGGTGGCACACCAAAACCAAAAGCCATGACTGAATTTTGAGAATTCTATGACGCTGTTGTAGTATACTGTATAGCCTAGTGGAAAACTGTCAATATGAGAGTTAAGAAAAATATACATTATTGATTTAAATGAACAGCACCTAATGTAAAATATCAGATAGAAGCATATTCTGCATAATCAGAAGCATATTCTGCATATGCGACTCGTGGCTGGGGGGGGGCCAGTGGGGGGCCCAGGGATAGTATCAGGGTGGCCGTGGCCACCCCGGGCCACCCCTTGGGGGCGCCACTGGCCAGTCCCATCAGGATAGAGATGTCTCATCATAGGATAAAGGTGATCACTCAGAACACCTTTGTATTGACTTGCAGTGGCCCTTCCCTCTAAGGGGGCAAGTGGACCCAAACCATGCCAGGAAAATGCCCCCCGCAGCATAGCAAGAGCCAAGTGGGTCAAGCGTTCAGGTTTTCCCTTTCATTTGTCACCCATCTGTGTGTGTGTGTGTGTGTGCGTGCGTGTGTAAAACGCGAAAAAGCGGCAGGCGTGTCACATTCAGTTTTATGAATCAACTCCCATATTTTCGTAATGTGTTAGTGTGTGTGGTGTTAGTGTAGATAGCGGGACCAAAAACTAAAGCACTTATGATCCTAATTCTTTTTGGAGGTGGTAGGTATTGTCTCAGAGAGTAAGGGGAAAACCCCAGACAATTAAAATCATGCATAATTATGCATAAATATGCAAAATACGCATTTTTCTAAAAATGGCTAAAAATCACTTTTCTCGGCATTTCAGGTGATTCTGAGCATCTTTGATTTTTTTTCGCCTATATAAAAAAAATTTCTCGGACTTAAATGTTTTGGCATTATGCAAAATGTATGCATTTTTGCAAAAATGCACTTATGATCCTCATATTTTTGGAGGTGGTAGGTATTGTTCCAGAGAGGACCAGAAAAATAGCAGAACATTAAACTAATTATAATAATTATGCATAATTATGCAAAATATGCATTTTCTAAAAATGGCTAAAAAAACCACTTTTCTCGGCATTTCAGATGATTCTGAGCATTTGGGGGGGGGAGTTGGAGTGGGGGGGAGGGGGGTTTAGGGGCAGGGGGAAGGCTGAAGAGGAGGGAGATTTAGACGGACGGGTGGATCACCAAGCCGCTACATTTTAGCGGGGTTCTTCTAGTATTGGAATATTATCTGTACCCCGACTGGCTGTCATACGATATTAGTATTTCAGTTTTAGACCTCGTTACCCCTAAAACGACTGGCTTGATGCTCCGTCGTCGCTGAGTTTGGTACTATTGGTTAACTCTGTTTTGTTGGTTTTTTTAATTTTATTATTTGATTTTTATGTGATTTTTTTTGCACACTGCTCCATTTCATCCGCAGGTCGGGGCCAACCAGCGAAGCGCGGTGTGACGCGGTTCCGTCTATTTTTGTCCCTCGCTCGCCGCCATTGCTGCTGCGTGACCAGCAGCGAGCGGCCCGCGCGCCTCTCTCGCGGCCAACTTGGCGGAATACTCGGCGTGAGGCCGGACCCCGCGAGGCGCTCCTAATAAATGGACGATATCGTTTATCGTGCTTTTGATTTTCTGCCGGTGAGATAAAGGAGGAAGAGGAGGAGGAGGAGGAAGAGGAGGAGGTAAGCGTAGGAAACGGGTCGCACGTCTGAAGCGTAGGCAGGCTGTGCGTGAAGAACCGCTCGCGGTCCAGTTAGCCTGCTAGGGACGGGACCGGGACCGGGACGGGACAGGACGGTGCCGGCTGAAGATGTCGCTCCACGGAAAACGCAAAGAAATCTACAAATACGAAGCGCCATGGACCGTCTATGCCATGAACTGGAGCGTCCGGCCGGACAAGCGCTTCCGTCTGGCGCTGGGCAGCTTCGTGGAGGAGTACAACAACAAGGTACGGCCTGTTAACCACCCATCCACCGGTCCGCCGATCAACCGGTCCGCCGGTCCGTCTAAATCTGATAACCACCCACCGGTCCACCAGTCTGTCTAAAACTACATATAAAGCCTATTAACCAACCACCAGTCTCTCTAAAACTACATATAAGGCCTCTTAACCAACCACCAGTCTGTCTAAAACCAACCACCAGTCTGTCAAAAACTACATATAAAGCCTATTAACCAACCACCAGTCTGTCTAAAACTACATATAAAGCCTATTAACCAACCACCAGTCTGTCTAAAACTACATATAAAGCCTATTAACCAACCACCAGTCTGTCTAAAACTACATATAAAGCCTCTTAACCAACCACCAGTCTGTCTAAAACTACATATAAAGCCTCTTAACCAACCACCAGTCTGTCTAAAACCAACCACCAGTCTGTCTAAAACTACATATAAAGCCTCTTAACCAACCACCAGTCTGTCTAAAACTACATATAAGGCCTCTTAACCAACCACCAGTCTGTCTAAAACTACATATAAAGCCTCTTAACCAACCACCAGTCTGTCTAAAACTACATATAAAGCCTATTAACCAACCACCAGTCTGTCTAAAACTACATATAAAGCCTATTAAACAACCACCAGTCTGTCTAAAACTACATATAAAGCCTCTTTACCAACCACCAGTCTGTCTAAAACCAACCACCAGTCTGTCTAAAACTACATATAAGGCCTCTTAACCAACCCCCAGTCTGTCTAAAACCAACCACCAGTCTGTCTAAAACTACATATAAAGCCTCTTAACCAACCACCAGTCTGTCTAAAACCAACCACCAGTCTGTCAAAAACTACA
This sequence comes from Lampris incognitus, assembly GCF_029633865.1. Classification (NCBI taxonomy): domain Eukaryota; kingdom Metazoa; phylum Chordata; class Actinopteri; order Lampriformes; family Lampridae; genus Lampris; species Lampris incognitus. The sequence continues at coordinate 7,809,196 of NC_079227.1, forward strand.
TATAAAGCCTCTTAACCAACCACCAGTCTGTCTAAAACTACATAAAGCCTCTTAACCAACCACCAGTCTGTCTAAAATCAACTATAAGTCTGTCTAAAATGACATAAAGCCTCTTAACCAACCACCAGTCTGTCTAAAACTACATATAAAGCCTATTAACCAACCACCAGTCTGTCTAAAACTACATATAAAGCCTCTTAACCAAACACCAGTCTGTCTAAAATTACATATAAGGCCTCTTAACCAACCACCAGTCTGTCTAAAACTACATATAAAGCCTCTTTACCAACGACCAGTCTGTCTAAAACCAACCACCAGTCCGTCTAAAACGACATAAAGCCTCTTAACCAACCACCAGTCTGTCTAAAACTACATAAAGCCTCTTAACCAACCACCAGTCTGTCTAAAACTACATAAAGCCTCTTAACCAACCACCAGTCTGTCTAAAATCAACTATAAGTCTGTCTAAAATGACATAAAGCCTCTTAACCAACCACCAGTCTGTCTAAAACTACATATAAAGCCTATTAACCAACCACCAGTCTGTCTAAAACAGGGGTCGGGAACCTTTTTGACTGGGAGAGCCATAAAAGCCAAATATTTCTAAATATATTTCATTGAGAGCCATATAGTATTTTTAACGTATAATAAATTAAATATGTCTTACTTTTAATGCGACTTCTGGTGCTGCATGGTTTTGCTGATGGCCTTGTAGTCTGGTTCATACGTGGTGAGGTTGAGCTTCATGCAGGCGTTGAGGCTTCCATCAGTTAAACGTGAGCGTAGGTTGGTCTTAATGTTCCTCATATGCGAGAAAGACTGTTCACATGCATATGTAGGGCCAAACATGGTCAATACGGCAATACTCACACGCTGCATTGTGTGGTATGTCACAGGAAGCTCGTTCCAAGTTTTAAGAATCAGCTGGTCTTCAGGTTGAAGATTTTTAATTTCTGTCCACTTGTGTTCCCTTGCCAGCTCTGCTCGCTGTCGCGCAAGACTTTCCAACTCTCCATTAAGTGACTTGAACTTACTCATCCACATGTCTGATGCCTTCAGGTCAGCAACTTCCAGCTCAAAGTCTCCGATAGAGACCCCGGGGATGCATGTCAGGTCGATTTTGTCCACTGCACACTCATGTGGACAAGTGATGAACTTGAAAAGACCAGTGCGCGCACGAAATTCTCCAAAACGTGCTTTGAATGACTGCAGGAGATTGAACGTAAAGCCAGCTAGCTGCTGGAGATCCAGGTGTTGAGTGGAGTCACTTGCTAAGCATGCATCTCTAAATTGTTGCAGTCTTTCAAAGTGCAGAAGACGACCTGTTTCAATGTCCCTGAGAAAGACTTCCAGCTTGCTTTCAAATGCAAACACTGCTTGTTGAAGGGATGAGATTGTATTTCCAATACCTTGCATTTTCACATTGAGCTGGTTCAGATGGCCAGTTAGGTCCACGAGATAGTGAAACTGCAGGAGCCAGTCAGTGTTGTCTAGCTCAGGATGCTTGACGCCTTTCATTTCAAGAAAAGTCCGGATTTCACTCAGGCAAGCTGCAAAACGGCTGAGCACCTTCCCCCTTGACAACCAACGCACGTTGCTGTGTAAAAGCAGACCGGGATAATGATTCCCAACTTCTTCTAACAGAGCTTTAAACTGGCGATCATTTAAAGCTCGGGCAACAATAAAGTTGACCACTCGAATGACCAGAGACATCACCTCACCAAGCTCCTGGCCACACGTCTGAGCGCAAAGCGCCTCCTGGTGCAGGATGCAATGAAAACTTAGGATGGCTCTCTTTTCATGTTCACGGAGAAGCGCTACAAATCCTTTGTTCTTCCCCAAAATACAGGGTGCACCATCAGTACAGACAGAAATAAGTTTATCCATCGGTAGTTTTTTTTCTTTAGCAAACTCCATGAAAGACATGAATAAATCCTCTCCTCTTGTTGTCCCTTTCATTGGCAAAACAGCCAAGCTTTCCTCACGCAGTGTGTCACCTGCAGCATACCTGGCAATGATACTGCACTGAGATAGATGGCTAACGTCTGTTGACTCATCTAACGCGAGAGAAAAGTATGTCCCGGCGTTTATGTCCTTAATTTGTGTTTCCTCGACTTGATTTGCCATCATGATGCTACGATCGTGCACAGTTCTTGCTGACGGGCATGTCTTTTATTCGTTTGATTATCTTGTCTTTATTTGGGAAGTCATCAAACAGTTCATTGGCCACATCAAGCATGAATGTTTTGGCATACTCGCCATCTGTGAATGACTTTCCATTCCTTACTATTGCCAAAGCCCCCGCAAAGCTAGCGGAATTCCCGTCACCTTGCTTGGTCCACACACGTAGTTGCTGCTGACTCGTCTGCACTCTCCGCTGTAGCTCCTCGCATGCCCTTTTCCTGCTGTCCCCCGCTGGATATTTCGATGCAAATGAAGCATGGTGCGTATCGAAGTGCCGCTTTATATTTGACCGTTTCATCGATGCAATTTTATCATTGCATATTAGACATACCGCAGATCCTGCTCTCTCCACAAATGCAAATTCCTCTGTCCACGCAGCCTGGAATGCACGGTAATCATCGTCTTTTTTTCTTTTCGCCATCTTTTCCGTTACAAGGGTTGAAGCGGATAAACTAGTTGGCTATCTGATAAAATTGATTTCTTCACCTTTACAATGACCCGGACATGCTCGCGAGCCATTGGTTCCCGACCCGACCCACGGGTGACCCGTGACCCGTGAAATTTATCTTCAAAACTAATTTCTGTTTACTTTAAAATGACACAGTATTATTAAGAAATATCACAAGTATTTTAAAATCAGTTCCAAACTGATTTTTTTGAAAAAAAAAAAATTTTTCAACTCAAAATTGTCTGGGAGCCATATGCCGTCACCGGAAGAGCCATATATGGCTCGCGAGCCATAGGTTCCCGACCGCTGGTCTAAAACTACATATAAAGCGTATTAACCAACCACCAGTCTGTCTAAAATTACATATAAGGCCTCTTAACCAACCACCAGTCTGTCTAAAACTACATATAAAGCCTCTTTACCAACGACCAGTCTGTCTAAAACCAACCACCAGTCCGTCTAAAACGACATAAAGCCTCTTAACCAACCACCAGTCTGTCTAAAACTACATAAAGCCTCTTAACCAACCACCAGTCTGTCTACAACCAACTATCAGTCTGTCTAAAATGACATAAAGCCTCTTAACCAACCACCAGTCTGTCTAAAACTACATAAAGCCTCTTAACCAACCACCAGTTTGTCTAAAACAACGTTAGAATCTGTTAACCAACCACCAGTCTGTCTAAAACCAACTATCAGTCTGTCTAAAATGACATAAAGCCTCTTAACCAACCACCAGTCTGTCTAAAACAACGTTAGTCTGTTAACCAACCACCAGTCTGTCTAAAACTACATAAAGCCTCTTAACCAACCACCAGTCTGTCTAAAACAACGTTAGAATCTGTTAACCAACCACCAGTCTGTCTAAAACCAACTATCAGTCTGTCTAAAATGACATAAAGCCTCTTAACCAACCACCAGTCTGTCTAAAACAACGTTAGAGTCTGTTAACCAACCACCAGTCTGTCTAAAACTACAAGAAGCCTCTTAACAAACCACCAGTCTGTCTGAAACCAACCACCAGTCTGTCTAAAATTACATATAAAGCCTATTAACCAACCACCAGTCTGTCTAAAACTACATATAAGGCCTCTTAACCAACCACCAGTCTGTCTAAAACGACATAAAGCCTCTTAACCAACCACCAGTCTGTCTAAAACAACGTTAGAATCTGTTAACCAACCACCAGTCTGTCTAAAACCAACTATCAGTCTGTCTAAAATGACATAAAGCCTCTTAACCAACCACCAGTCTGTCTAAAACAACGTTAGTCTGTTAACCAACCACCAGTCTGTCTAAAACTACATAAAGCCTCTTAACCAACCACCAGTCTGTCTAAAACAACGTTAGTCTGTTAACCAACCACCAGTCTGTCTAAAACTACATAAAGCCTCTTAACCAACCACCAGTCTGTCTAAAACCAACTATCAGTCTGTCTAAAACAACGTTACAGTCTGTTAACCAACCACCAGTCTACCAGCCTGTCTAAAACAACGATAGTTCACCCTCCGTTTTCAGGGCTGATATCTTTATTACACAACTTTGCAGTATACGTCAAAATAAATAGTCTCAAACTCTTGCAAGATGTGTATTTCAATGGAAAAATGTGTAAATCAATGCTTTTCTGAAAACATTGCCGACTGGTAGGTGGTGACCTAATAATGATCATAGTTTAGCTGTCTTTATTTATCTCGTTGTCACCATTAAAGTTTCTGTCAGCCAACTGTGTTTGCGTTTAAACTACAAGGCAGCGTTCAGGTTAATAACTAGCTGTCAGTCTGTTTGAAATGTGGGCGATGCCTTGCATTTGATGAGGAATAACTCCACAGAGGAAAGATAGGAAAAGCGGGAAACATAAATGGGGGAAACCTCAAACAGTAACAGATTTACAATAACCCTTCAATGAGGCACTTGATGACTGCAGAAGTTATAGCAAAATATGTGTGTGTGTGTATATATATATATTGTGTATATATATAATATGTAGTAGCACATCAGGCATCCTAAACAGATGCAGTCATGGAGCAGGTGTAGCCCCATGCATCAGCTCCAACTGAATGCCTGTTGGGGTAAATGAATGTGCCGTGGCTGAGATGTGTGTGTGTACACAGAGTGAATTATGTTATGTTGCGTTTTAACTGCAGGTTCAGATTGTGGGTCTGGAAGAGGAGAGCTCCGAGTTTCTCTGTCGCAACACTTTCGACCATCCGTACCCCACCACGAAAATCATGTGGATTCCCGACACCAAGGGGGTTTATCCTGACCTGCTGGCTACCAGTGGAGACTACCTGCGGATATGGAGGGTAAGATCACTGAAGTAAACCAGGGGCAGGAAGATGTTTGCATGTAAATCTTGAGGTTTGCACTCTCAACTTTAAAATGTCGCTCAACCATTAGTCTCCCTGTTTTATTATACACCTGTTTCCAGCTGTTATAAACATAGAAAAACAGAAACTCCTCACATACCTGGCTCAGAATGTGTGTACAGTGTGAACTTGTGTGTTTATGTGTGTGTGTGTGTATGTGTACAGTACCAACTATGATGTGTGTACAGTGTGAATGTATACGTGTGCATGTACAATGTGAACCGTGGTGATGTTTCTACAGGTGTGTGTGCGATTGTGTGTGTTCAAGTTAAAAGGTCAGGTGTTTGTGTCTGTGACAGGTGAGCGACTCGGAGACTCGGTTGGAATGTCTGTTAAACAACAATAAGAACTCAGACTTCTGCGCCCCGTTGACCTCCTTCGACTGGAACGAGGTGGACCCCAACCTGCTGGGTGAGAACAGCACATACACGCAGATACACACAGTTACATATAAACAAAGCAAACACACGTACACACACAAACACAATACACGCAGGCTTTACAATTATACATGCAGCTACTGACACACACACACACTCACACGGTGAGATTGTCAAATCAGGTCACGGTCATTGGAATTCAACTGTGTGCCGTGTAGAAAAGTGTGTTAGCAGGTTTTCACACCAAACCAGCACTACGCCGCCTGATTTCACTAACTGGTGAGATCAGCTGGTGCAGTGATGGGTTAGAAAGAAAACCTGCATACATGTGACGGTCTCAGGGGACTTCACATTCACGCAGTAAACAAGACTAGGTTAAAACCCAGTATACGGCTGGACCGTGACCAACCGGCTACTTTTGCGCAACTACGTTTAAGAAGTGGCTGTTTTGACATCGGTTCCGTGAACAGCTGATGGCGTAATGGAAAACTGTTCGTGCCGATTCATTTTGAAAGAGCGGTGGCCGATGGGGAAATTCCAACTCGGCGGTTCGACCAATGGTGAAACTCCATCACTCACTCAGGCACTCGCTCACGGACAACCGCATGTGTAGGGTTGGCCCCGCTGTTGCGGTCCAGCCAAAAACAGGCACATACAGCAATGACAACAGACAACACCCTCTATTCACAGACCATCGATTCGGACGGGGGAAAACACAACAGACAAACCTTTCCATAAAAAAATGGGAGAAACATCGGCAAGACTATTAGAGGAGGTATACCTCTTTATTAAGCGCCAGGTGGGCGGAGCAGACAGTGGGGAAACAGATTTAGAAGTAAAGCACTGGCACAAATAGACTACTGAATCTGAGAATAACCTCCTGAAATGGACCAATCATGAGAGGGGAGTGTTAACCTGCAGAGATTATTGAAGAATCCTGTCACATTTTGTTTGTTTGTAGGAACCTCCAGCATTGACACCACCTGCACCATCTGGGGCCTGGAGACCGGACAGGTGCTGGGAAGGGTCAATCTTGTGTCTGGTCACGTTAAAACTCAGCTCATCGCTCACGACAAAGAGGTAGGATAGTGTCCCGTGCATCCCTGACAGTCCCTGACAATGACATGCTGTCCTGAACAGACATTTTTGGAAAATGGTTTTCCCAATAAGTGTCAAAAAGTTTAATAGTGTTTAGGGATGGAGGGGTGGTGGGGTTACTGGTTGATGGTGGATGTTTATTTTTTTTCTCTGAAGTTCAGGTTTCACTGAGAGGTTTCCTTTATCCGTTTTTCGTTATTCTAGCTTTGGTTATTGGTTCAAGTCACCCATCTTTTCATTTCATATAGACAATTTTAATAATTTAAACCATGACTTAAGGGGCTTTATGGCTGTGTTCCTTGGTAAAAAATGTTCTAACTGGTTGGTATTGATGTGTTCTCTGTGTCACAGGTCTATGACATCGCCTTCAGTCGAGCGGGCGGAGGCAGGGATATGTTTGCATCGGTGGGGGCAGATGGCTCGGTGCGCATGTTCGACCTCCGTCATCTGGAGCACAGCACCATCATTTACGAGGATCCTCAGCACCACCCACTGCTACGACTCTGCTGGAACAAACAGGACCCCAACTACCTGGCGACAATGGCCATGGACGGGATGGAGGTGAGCTCTGCTCCATACACTGGAGCCATCCTGACTGTTTTTCCACTCATAACGTGTCTGGGATATAAACTCATATCCTGGCGAAGGTCTTAAAAAGGATAATATGTTTACATGCTTTAACTTACTGTTCTCCATCAGTCCTTTAAAAAACAAAAATTACTCCAGTCGACTTTCTTCTGCCACTTCATTGAGCCTTGAAACTACTACTACTACTTCTACTATTACTACTACTACTACTTTCGGCTGCTCCCATTAGGGGTCGCCACAGCGGATCATCCATTTCCATCTCTTCCTGTCCTCTGCTGCATCTTCTGTCACACCAACCACCTGCATGTCCTCCCTCACCACATCCATAAACCTCCTCTTTGGCCTTCCTCTTTCCCTCTTCCCTGGCAGCTCCATATTCAGCATCCTTCTCCCAATATACCCAGCATCTCTCCTCCACACATGTCCAAGCCATCTCAATCTTGCCTCTCTTGCTTTGTCTCCAAACCGTCCGACCTGAGGTGTCCCTCTAATATACTCGTTCCTAATCCTGTCCTCCTTCTTCACTCCCAACGAAAATTTTAGCATCTTCAACTCTGCCACCTCCAGCTCCACCTCCTGTCTTTTCATCAGTGCCACTGTCTCCAAACCATATAACATAGCTGGTCTCACTACCATCTTATAAACCTTCCCCTTAACTCTTGCTGGTACCCTTCTGTCGCAAATCACTCCTGACACTCTTCTCCACCCACTCCACCCTGCCTGCACTCTCTTCTTCACCTCTCTTCTGCACTCCCCGTTACTTTGGACAGTTGACCCCAAGTAAGAAAAAGATGGAAAATCAGTTATTTGAAATGGCTTTTTTTTTCTACTGTGCATATACGAGTCATTTCAAGTCGTTATTCTGATATTTATGAAAACTGTAAAGGACAGATTGGTTGAGCTTTCATGTCTAAATGTTATCAGTTTTAAACACAAAGTAGAAATGAAATTGTTTCAAAAAAGGATGACTTAAAAGTTTGAAAATCCATTTGAAACGTAGAATCATGAAGGAAACGGGTTTCAGTAAAGTCCTTGTTTTCAGTAGTGGGGCTTCGTACTTTGGTTCCATTTTAACCACAGGTCTGATGATGAGCTTCCATTTGTGTTCTGTTTACATCTGAACATTTGTCTCCCATGTGGCGGTTACCTTGCAGGTGGTGATTTTGGACGTGCGCGTGCCGTGCACACCGGTGGCCAGACTCAACAACCACAGGGCCTGTGTGAACGGCATTGCCTGGGCGCCTCACTCATCATGTCACATCTGCACAGCAGGTACCTAACCTTCACCGGTCCAGAGAAGTTCTGTTAAGACTCTGTGCCCACAGCACACTAGTGTTTACCACGATGATATTGGTGCTTTGCTCAAGAGTACTTTGATGGTTATTTGTCAACCTACTTCACCCAGGTTACAGTGCAGCTCAACACAGCTGTGTGTTCGACTGTCAGTTTGTACCTTTCAGAGCAAAATGTGTGTCTTTGATTGATAAGAGCTGTTTGTTTTGTTCCGTAGTATTTATTGGAGTAGAGACATTTCTTGAGTGTCAGCGAGTTGTGCTAATACACGGTCTTGTTGTAGACTTTGTGTTTCTATGGCTCCATAGTTTTCCGTGCACCCTCCGGGTTGGGGATGAGTTTTTGCCTCAAGTGAAGGAGTTCAAGTATCTCGTGGTCTTGTTCACGAGTGAGGGTAGGATGGAGCGGGAGATTGACAGGCGGATTGGTGCAGCATCAGCAGTAATGCGGACGTTGTACCGGACCGTTGTGGTGAAGAGGGAGCTGAGCCGGAAGACAAAGCTCTCAATTTACCAGCCAGTCTTCGTTCCAACCCTCACCTATGGTCATGAGCTTTGAGTAGTGACTAAAAGGGTGAGATCATGTATATAAGCGGCTGAAATGAGTTTCCTCCGTAGGGTGTCTGGGCTCAGCCTTAGAGATAGGGTGAGGAGCTCGGACGTCCGGAGGGAGCTCGGAGTAGAGCCGCTGCTCCTTCGCATCAAAAGAAGCCAGTTGACGTGGTTTGGGTATCTGATTAGGATGCCTCCTGGGCGCCTTCCTTGGGAGGTTTTTTGGGCACGTCCAACTGGGAGGAGACCCCGGGGTAGACCCAGAACTCGCTGGAAGGACTACATGTCCAGTCTGGCCTGGGAACGTTTTGGGGTCCCCCAGAAAGAGCTGGAGGGTGTTGCTGGGGAGAGAGACGTCTGGAGTGCCCTACTTAGCTTGCTGCCACCGCAACCCGACCCGAGAGAAGTGGCTGATGATGAGATGAGATGGCTCCATAGTCCAAGCAGAGCACCGACACTGCATAGGTTGGAGGCTCCATTCCCACTAGGGCCACTCATATTAAAGATGCACACATTCATGATGGTGCTTTAGATTTAAAGCTACAGTCCTATAATCTTGAAGGCCGTCGTTTTTATTCCATTTATCCTGTAGTGATACTGGTAAGTACAGTGGTGATTGACGACTCCATTCACAATGAAACAGTCACTAGTGTTGTTGAGTCGGTACCTTCCCCGCTGCCAGACAAACAAAATTGTAGTTACTGAAGTTGTAGTATCTGTTGGGAAAGGTCTTCTATGAACCTTTCCTCACATCTGCTTGTTAGCCACAACAACTTTCCATCTTCAAATTCACTGCTGTTTGCAGCTGCCTTCTGCATTTGTCTGTTACAATGAAGATGTAAAACTCTTAAAAGACCGGATCGTTTTCCCTGCAGAAAGTCTTACCAGACTGCACATGTTCAGAGTTTGGATATTCGTGGAACAGCCGTGCTAGTAAATACATAGTTGATAGAAAGTATCAGAAAGGACGTTTGTTTGCATGTAAATCCCCAGGATTGTAGCCTTGTGCTGAACAATAATTAAAAAAAAAAAGTCAATGACGCCGTTGTCTTTTGTTCAGCTGCGTCCTATTTCCTTCTATACTTTGTATTGAGTAGAGTACAGGACTGTAGCACACTGCAGATGCAGCACACAAACGAAAAAACTAGTAGCCCAGAAGTGCGAACTAGTGAACTAGTTTTTGTGTTTTGCACTTCAGAGCCACCATACATATTGCATTTATAGAGTTTCTCTCTCTCTCTCTGTCTCATCCGCACAGCGGATGACCACCAGGCTCTGATCTGGGACATCCAGCAGATGCCGCGGGCGATCGAGGACCCGATCCTGGCTTACACCGCCGAGGGAGAGATCAATAATGTGCAGTGGGCCTCCACCCAACCAGACTGGATCGCTATCTGCTACAACCACTGTCTGGAGATCCTGCGGGTCTAAGCCTCGGGCGTATGACAGGAGACGGACTTTAACTCCAGACCTTCCTCACGTTGACTGACTGACCGGCCAATGCAGCCGCACGTCAGCAGAAACTGGTTCTTCACACGAGGTGGAACACAACTCACTTCCTGTCGCTGTCTGCCATGTTGGGTTTTAACGCGTTTGGGCTTAAGTGTAAGGGTGGTGGTTTATTGTGTATGTATGTGTGTGTGTGTGTGTGCGTGCGTGTGTGTGTATGTGGAACAAAGACTCACTACATGACTGTCTACTCGATTTAGAAGGACAAGAAACAAAAATGCAACGTTTACTGTGTTTTTGCTCAAGCGGCAGCTGAACGCCTCGGTTGTGTAACGGCTCCGCGCAGACAAGCCAAGGATCACAGGTGAATAACGAAACGGCGGTCATATTTTTCCACGCCTGACTTCCAGCATGATGTTTGATATAAACTGGTCGACTTGGTAGATGTTTATGTTTCTATAAGCCATTTAGGGCACTTGCTTAACTATTGTATAACCAGTTGTGTTATCCTTCCTCACCTTTTTTCAGAAGTTTTGTAGAAACATCGTAGACAGATTTAAACCAAAGTGAATGACCGTGTTTTTCACTCCCTGCTTTGTACCGTCAGATTTATTTATGTCACTGAGATCACTGTGATATAAATAGGTTGCAATCACACCTGTCAAATTACACACAAGTCACCATGTAATTTACTGTAGCCTTATACGCACTCCTTCATAAAAATACAGATTTGTTTAATTTTAGGAACAGCTGTTTTATTCATTATATCGGTCGGTTTGATTTTATACAAAATAAACAGTTATTCGTCTGATAAACCAATAGAGAATGGTTTTATGTCAAGACGGTAGTTAGCGTTTCACTTACACGAGTCTACAGTGTAAGAGTTAATATCAGATGGATAATTAGATTTAAACAACACTTCCTGTAAACTTAGGGTGAAAAAGGATTATCTGAGGATCACAGCTCATTTTACATTCAGTGGGGTTGACTGAGGAATGGGGGGTGGGGGTGACTGAGGAACTTTCCTACCTTCAGTATAAGACAATATAGCTGGTAAATGTGAGCTACATTCATTTTCAGTTTTTTAAACCCTAATGTGTCCAGGCTTTCATGAGTACTTTGTTGAACTTTTTAAATTACAGGGTGCTCGTTTCAACATTTTCCGAAAGGTGAAAACCTCTGTTGTTTCTGCACTAATAGACCCTGAAGAAGAGGTCCTTACAGGCCACCGTACCTCATCCAGTCTGGTTTTGAGTTTGTGCTCAGTGGGACAGTTTAAAAATGAGATGAGAGAATCAGGCGTCCGGGTAGCATAGCGGTCTACTCCGTTGCCTACCAAAACGGGGATCGTCTGTTCGAATCCCCGTGTTACCTACGGCATGGTCGGGCATCCCTACAGACACAATTGGCCGTGTCTGCGGGCGGGAAGCCAGATGTGGGTATGTGTCCTGGTTGCTGCACTAGCGCCTCCTCTGGTCGGTCAGGGCATCTGTTTTTGGGGGAGGGGAACTGTGGGGAATAGTGTGATCCTCCCATGCGCTACGTCCCCCTGGTGAAACTCTTCACTGTCAGGTGAAAAGAAGCGGCTTGCGACTCCACATGTATCGGAGGAGGCATGTGGTAGTCTGCAGCCCTCCCCGGGGGGGTGGAGCAGCAACCGGGACGGCTTGGAAGAGTGGGGTAATTGGCCAAGTATAATCGGGGAGAAAAAGGGGGTAAAAAAAAAAAAGAAGGGAGAATCAGAGCAGGTAAAACCTCCTCCCACGCAGTCTGGTCACTGTATTACCTGGAAGGTAAAGACTGTCCTGTAACAAGAATGCCACAAGTTTGATCCCCGCTGATGTGCCGCTGAGCAAAATACCAACCCTGTCCTAGTTAAGTGCATCAGTGAATTGTGGGAAATGTAAAACTGTTCATTGCATTCTCTTTGTATTAAAAAAAAAAAATCACGATGCCGTGCCGCCCCAGTCCTCAGGTGACGGGCAGCACCGGGTCTGAGAGGTGCCTCTGGATTTCGGTGAGGCCTGAGGGGAGGTCCAGGTTTCCGGGTAGAGAAGGGAACCGAAGGCCCCCACTCAGTTTGACGGCTGGCCGGAGAAGCCGCGGGGCCAGGCACTCGCGGGTCGCCGTCTCCGGCATAACAGATGTGTGCGTGGTGCCGACTGACGTTGGGTTGACGTGGACGCTGCTGGACAAAGACTCCTGGGACTTGGTGGGGAATTTGAGGTCCAGTTGGGCAGAGTTCTGTCGACAAAATCACATGAAGGGGATGTGTAAAATCAGCCATATTCAACCTAACATCCAACTAAACATCCAACCCTAACTGACAAATCAACCTCAGCTGATGAGAGGGAGATAAAACCAGACATGAGACACAAAAAAAAGAAGTAGATCCTCAGTGGTACATTAGAAAAACACTGCTACAAACGAGTAAGTTGTAGCCATAGCATTTCGCTTTAGAAAACATACAACCACGTCTTTAAGATTTTGGGCAATATTTTCACGCAAGGAATGAATGCAGCGCTAATTAAAACATTGTGGTCATCATTTACAGCTGTACCGATAAAAACTTGCTCCTGCAGTCAATTTCAAAAACCATGACATATCTACTTGCTGTGTCTCCACCACCTTCCTTTTTGAATTAGTTTGTCTTGTCCTGCTATTCAAAGCTCAGATTCAAATACGGATCACTACACATAGTACCATTTCAGACTCACCAACACCAAGAACCGTGTGAGTTTTTTGTAAAATGGACCTTCAGTATATGTTCAGGATCAGACGGTACCTGTACTGAGGGCCGTCCATCGGTCGGCAGGGGAGTGATGCTGTACATGGCGTGTATTCCCGGTGGCGCTCTGGAGCCATACAGGCCCGGCGAGTCGGTGGCGAGGGTGCCGGCGGAGACGGAGACGGTGCTGTATGCAGGGGGAACTGGGGCAATTTGTCTCTGGAGTAGCTGCAGGATGACGTTTATGTCAGCTGTCATACGGGTCTCCAGTCTAGGGGGGAGTTACAGAAAAGATCTGTTTATGATCATAGAAGAGCTTTTGTTTTTTGTTTTTTTTTTGAGGGTCACCAACATGTAACTCAATTAGGGATTAATACAAAATATTTTACAGACCTTATTTAAAGATGTTTGTTTCCAGGAAATATGGAGACCTGAGACATTTTTTTATGTAAATGACTCAAAGTCAAGTCTGGTCTGAACATGGAGACTTTAAATCAAAAGCTTTGAAATAACGTGCACAACCACATGCACATAGGTTTGGATACGAGTTAGGATTCAGTATTTCTCGGTTCTTGTTCGTCACTAAACACCGGTGTGTTTATGACTTCCTGTTTTGATTCAGAGGTTTTAAACACACCTGTTTAGCTGTGACTGTAACAATTCCAGCCGTGAGCCCAGCTCACTGGGCCTTTCCTCTGTGAGGGGGGGTGGGGGGTACGAATCCCGTACAGATGACGATCGCCAGGTTCGATTGGAGAGCCGCGCCGGCCGCTGGTTGGACCAGTACCGATACATTCCAGTCACGTTCAAAGATGACGCTGAAGGAACCAGGAATGAGAGGTTAGACTGGGGTCTTCACACATCATGCATTTATTTATTAAATGTCTTTTCCAAGTTATTCTATAAGATTGTTGTTTTTGTTTAAGTTATTGACATCTATGGTGATAATTGCCCTGCTGAAAAGAAAACATCAAAAACCAGTAGAGCGTAGTTTCTGATGATTTCAATGGTTCTATTAGAAATTGTATTTCTTTTTGATAGTATGTAATATTAGTCTATTGATATGTCTAATGGAAACCATCAGAGCTCATTGTGCGCTATTGAAAAACATCAGGGTCAGGTTAATGGTTTCTGATGGAAACCATTAAAACCATAAATTTAGTGTCCAAAATCCCACTCAAACCTGATGGTTTCGGTGGTTTCCTCTATGACTCGGGTTGGCATCAAGGGCTCTTAGTTTATTATGCGCTTACCAACAGAACTTTTTCTGTTATTCTGGATAACTCTACTTCCTCGATGGCTGTTGAGTTGTGGTATCCCTCATGGCTCAGTTCTAGGCCCTCTTCGGTTTTCTGTATATGCTGCCCCTTGGCCAGCTCATTCAAAATCACGATGTGTTTTACCATTTTTATGCTGACGACACTCAGTTATACATACCACTAAAACCCACAGATCCTAGCGCTCTAGCAAATCTCACAACTTGCCTCTTTTGAGATTAAATCCTGGATGTCTGAAAATTTTCTTGAATTTAATGATGATAAGTCTGAAGTCATTCTGTTCGGTCCCCCAAATTCCAACAGCCCTTTTGTTACTAATCTTGGTGGTCTGTCAGGTAGTCTCAAGCAGGCTGCTAGGAATCTTGGAATAATACCTGATGCTAATCTTGGTTTTGATAATCAAATCAAACATGTTATTCAGTCATGCTTCCTCCAGCTGAAGCTAATCTCCAAAATTAGGTCATTTTTCTCATTTGCTGATCTGTAAAAATTATTACATGCTTTTATCTATTCTCGGCTTGATTATCATAATACACTATATTCTGGTATCAGCAAGGGCTCCCTCCACTGTCTGCACTTGGTCCAAAATGCTGCTGCTCGGCTCATTACCGGGACAAAGAGGCATGACCATATCACGCCTGTGCTTGCCTCCATACACTGGCTCCCTGTTATATTTCCAATTGATTTTGAAATTTTATTGCTCACTTTTAAAGCCTTAAATGGTCCTGCTCCTACATACATTTTTGATTTATTGACCTGGTACATACCCTCTCAACCATTAAGATCTGCAGATGGAGCCCTGCTGGTTATTCCCAGGTTTCGGTTTGTCACAACGGGTGATTGGGCTTTTGCTGTTAGAGCCCCCACACTATGGAACTCTCTTCCTGTTGAACCAAGACTAACCAAGTCTCTATAGCTTATTTTAAATCTTGTCTTAAAACGTGTCTTTGTACGAAAGCTTTTACAAATGTTTGATATTTGTTTTTATTTATTTATACTGTTTTTATTTTTACTCTTACTTAGTTGGTCTTACTCTTATTTTTGCCTTGTCTGGTTTTATTTCTTTGTAAAGCACTTTGTAACATTGTTTGAGAAATGTGCTATATAAAATTATTATTATCAGAAACCATTATTATTATCAGAAACCATTAACATTTTTCTAATGGTTTCTGATGATTTTTTTCAGCAGTGTGGTTGGTAAGTCCTACCAAGCAGTATCAAAATGGACAATAACGAAAATCTTCAGTAGCCAACATGCAAATTCCACCTATGAAAACACCTGTGACCATCTATCAACTCTTCTACTGGTTCTACTGAAATAGAGCTAGTGTCTAAGCATTCAGACGACAGCAGAAATGAATGATCAACACATTAACTTTAATCCGTGAAGCTCAGCGACTAAGTGCAAGTAGACTTTGGTCATTAACTGACCAAATTTCCAGTCTTTTAGTGGTATTAATTTTAATGGTATGTGTGTGACGGCATTTCCGCTTTGAAGTGTATTTATTTAAAAAGTTTCATTAGATGTGATCATCTACCTTGGTGGGTTCTTTCCAGCGTGGCCTCCCTCTCCACTGAGCTGCCACCAGGGGGCAGCAGTCTCATCACAGAGGCGGAGGGGGAGTACTCCATCCTGCCTTCTTCTGGAGGGTACAGTTCTACTTTGTTACCCTGAACCAGGGGCTCGTTCAAGTCCTCGCTGGACTGGGAGCACTGGGATCCGCAGCTGCAGCAGTCGTCCCAGTGGGCTTGAGGGGCAGAGTTACCATTGCGAAATGACCGAACCGGATACGACTCGTCACGGTCCATCCCGTCTGAATGAAAGGTAGAAGAAGAAAACAACACAAACTTAAATTCAGTTCAATAATCGAGTTTACGAAACAGAACATAAACGGTGCAAAGGAAAAATACTGAAATGTTGGAAAACGCTTTCATATCCATTCATCACCCATCATTCACATCAACTAATCTGTGTCTTATGTTTAACAAAAAAAATTAATAAAATAATAATAAACGAATATATGAATAAATAAATAATAGATAATAAAATAGTGAAATAAATTTTTTTTAAAAAATCAGAATTTTTGTCTAAGGAGATGAACATAAAACATGTCAAGAGACTGTCTTCATCAGATTCCGCGGGACTTATTTTGGCCTAAGTGCGTTTTAAAGTAAAGTTAGAAATCTTGCCAGAAGTTTTGAAACAGATCTCAACTTTTAAAGTCTTTTCTAAAGCAATTCTAGGCTGAAATAGGTCTAAGTGTCGGCCCAATTTGAATTCATGCCCCCTAATTAATTATGTTTTGTCTTTGTAGTGATCTGTTTCAATCATTGTTATTTCTGATTTTAATTAGAGCTGATTACAATTGGGATAATGTAAATTTCATAGATCATGTGGACTTTTAATGCCCATCAAGGGACTAGTGTTGGAAATCAGCTTTGGCTTTATATGTGAAGCGCACTGGACAGTAAAAGTGCACTCGTCAATATTGTCTATACTTGTCCCTTACAAATGAATACTTGTGAAGACGCCAGTCTTCTCCATACAGATGTGTGCTGAGTGTGAAGCGTTTGATGGTAACCGAACATTATCATTTTCCACCCTGTCTCCCCGCCTGCCACCCAATGACTGCTGGGATAGGCTCCAGTATCCCCATGACCCTGAGAGCAGGATAAGCGGTTTGGATAATGGATGGATGGATGGAGGGAAATCGGACCTCCAACCCTAGCAGTGTTAGTGCCTTACTCTACCCACTGGGTAAAATGGGGAAAGTCTTTGTTGAACCAGTCCTGTGTTGGAGATGAGAGCTGGTTTCTGACCTGGTCTGATTCGGCAGTCCAGCGTGTGTCCTCTGTGTCTCGATCTGCTGCGAAGGCCGCAGTCATCACCAGAGTCCTCTGGTGTTTTTGTTGGAGGGACCTGAGCAGTGAGACCAACAAAGACAACAGCTGGTGAGCACAAACTAACTGAACAACACACGGACAAATCACCAAATATCGGCCCTGAAGTGTTTACTGTCTCATTCTGAATGTTCATCTTTAATTTTTGTCCTTCACCAGAAAACAATGTGGGTGCATGGTCTTACTTACTCTCTATAAGCACTCCTGGTGGAAAATTGGGCCGTTCACTTTCAACATTATTGCATTCAATACAAAATGCAATCCAGGCTAGAAAGGTGTTTTTAGGCTAGCTGAAATAAATCTTTCCAAAAACTAAAACAGAAAAACTTGGAAGTATCCATTTAGAAAACATCCATAATATCTGTCTGGTGATTTGTTGACGGACCCTCAGTTTCAGGGTTCATAAATCCCTTTGTTGATGTTGGTGGTAATACATTACTTCTCTCAGGTTGCAGGTGATCTCCAGGTTCCCCCAGAAGTTGTCTGCAAAGGCAGGGTAGATTTCCAGGACCTCCATCAGGTCGTCCCTCATGATGCGGTGCAGGTCGCAGTATGTGATGGCCTGCACGTCCGAGTTCGACTTCCCCGGCTCATCGTACAGGTGGATGGGTTCCCCGAAGATGTCGTTCTTATCTGAAAGAGGGTCATCATGTTTTGTGACGGGCGTGATATTTTGAAGTATGTCTTGAAAACATTTTCCACTAACCATCTCCAAATTTCTGTTGGAGCAAAGATAACAAACATGAGACATAATGTTTAATCTGACCCTACCGTAAGCCATTAACATTAAATCATAGCTGCACTAAGATATAAGTCCTCCTTACCCAAACCCGGGTCCACATTCTGCCCAAACACTGTTCATCAGTGCATTCTCATACACATGTATATGTACTTGGCCCTTGTGTTCGACCCTCAACACACAAACACACACACTTTCTCTTATTGTATGTGTTGCCAAATGTGTGCAGTCTTATGTATGATGCGTTCTGACTAAAGAAATAAAGTTTATTTGATTGATTTGTTTTTGATCCTTTACCCAGTATGGCGACCACCACATCGTCCCTGATGACCTGGATGGACCCTCTGGAGATGAAGAATAGAGAGTCTAGGATGTCTCCACAGTGGATCAGGGTGTCCCCGGGGGGGGAGTGGACTGTCTTAAACCTAATAGACAAGGCCCGCAGACACGCCTGACTGCCCCCCCGAAATGCTGCACAGTTCTGCAGCAGAGATCGGTTTAGGTGCAGACAAATGTCAGCCTGCAAGCACTCCGGAAATCCCTTCAGAACCTAAAAGATCAATATTTTAAAAAAAGATCAATCAATCATTCTTTTCAACTGATGGTTGAAAATACCTCCTTGAGCAGCTTAGTGGAATTGATGTCTAAGATGCAGGAGGAGGAGTTCATATTGGAGCCTGTACTCTCTAACACTGAAATTGTAATTGGTTGAAACTGGGTAAAAGAGGCAGAATTAATATGGGGAGTGGAACAAATGCGAGAGCCTGGCTGGATTTGGGACCTGATATTCTCCACCTTATTTACAAAATGAGTGAGAACATCAGGTTCAAAAAGAGAAGTGGAGGGACCATTAATAACAGAATCAATTGCCCTAAAGAGAACTTTGGGATTGTCATTACGCCTTAATATTAGTTCAGAGAAGTACGCTGATCTCGCATCCATAACTACCTTCTGGTAAATTTACAATTGGCTTTTGAGGGTGTTATGTGCGGACTTGTTGACCTTCCATTGTCATTCTGATTTTCTACAGAGTCTTCTAAGGGCATGAGTGTGATCATTCAGCCAAGGGGGGAATTTGATTTTTGTTTCCTAGTTTTAAACGGTGCAATTTGGTTGATAAAATTGTACCATCCAAACTGGTGTTGAAACACAGAGGTCTTGGTCTGGGCAGCTCTATCTGGCTAGCTATAACTCTATCTTGGCTATTTGATTTCCTGACAGGCAGACCCCAGACTGTGAGAATAGGCAAAAAATACTCGTCTACATTAGCTCTTAGAACAGGCGTGCCTCAGGGCTGCTGTCTCAGTCCCCTATTTTACAAACCGTTTACACACGACTGTGTTGCCAAATCAGCATCATTAAATTCGCAGATGACACCACAGTGATTGGATAATAAGTGACAGTGATGAGAGGGGCTATAGGAGGGAAGTCGAAGATTTAACCGTTTGTGGCCTTTGTTCTTGCGTCTTTTGTATTAAGGCAGAGAGAGCCAGAGCACAAGAATTTCATTGTATCCTACACATGACAAAAAAGTTGAACTTGAACAGTATTGCTGACCCTGCCTCCTCTCTTGACAGAAACTATGGCTGCTCAATTAGAAGCTACATTGCTCAAAATGTGGGTTGGTTGTTCCAGATGTGATATTATACCAAGGGGCAATTCTGAATGCCTTGTTTAAATGGTACTATATTTCATGGTGAAATATAGATGTTTTCAGGTCTCCGCACTGACAGCAAAATCCACCCCAGGACTAGACAAATATTGTTTTCCATAATTCCCCCCCCCCCACCCACCCACCCCTTTACAACCCTTGTACAAACATAAAGTAATAGTATATGCGCTGGAGAAACAGTCCTGCTTACAGCGTTCATGTCGATGCCATTGGTGTAGGACCAGGCGTGCTGGAAGTACTCCTCCAGCCGCTGACGGAGGCCACCGGGGATTTGGTGGAATCGGATAAACTCCTTCACGCGCAGCATCTGGGTGTGGTAGCGGGTGGTGCCAGAGTACAGCCGCTGGATAATGGCTGACACATTCCCAAATATGCTGGCGTACATGAGCGCTTAGTACAGAGGAGGAACAAAAGTCAACAATGAAATACGACTTCATAAACCCTGCTTTAATAAGTTCCATATAAACAGTTATAATTCATATTATTGCATTAACATCGACACTTCCCAAGTCAATACATCTTTGTGTCTCAGGATAAAAAGAGGGGCTTGGAAAAACTGATAAAGCCTGTTTCTGGGAGTGCCACCTCTGGGTGTGGTTTGGGCTTTACTGTGGTACAGCAAGATGCAGGAGTGGCTCAGCTGCCTGATGGGGAACACCTGTCTCTATTCAACCTGTCTGTCTGTGTATATATCTCTGTGTTTGAGCAGGGAAAGAAGCTATGGACTGAACAGGGCTTTGGACCGTGCGGTGAGACTGGAAATATAGAAAGTAAGTTGGCACTGGAGCTGTTTAAACACCTGGGAAACGAGAGTATGAATGATTTGACTTTGTTGTAGAGGGAATAATGAGGCATGTTTATAATAAAACCACCAGATTACTGGTTTCACTTCATGCTGCTCCTTAACCATCTCTTGCACTACCCTGTCTGTGAAAAAGGAGATTGGAGAACTCACAGCCAATGACCATGACGCAGATGGAGAAGATCTTCTCGGAGTTGGTGTTGGGGGAGACATTTCCGAAGCCCACGCTGGTCAGGCTGCTGAAGGTGAAGTACAGTGCTGTCACATACTTGTCCTTGATGGACGGACCAGATTTGGAGTCGCTGTCATTGTAAGCTTTGCCCAGTTGTTCCGCCAGGTTGTCCAGCCAGCCCGTCTCAGTGTACGGCCTCTCCACAAAGCCGATGGCGTACCAGATACATGCCAGCCAGTGGGCGATGAGAACAAAGGTGCACATTAACAAGAAGAGGACGGCAGCCCCATACTCAGAATAGCGGTCCAACTTTCGGGCCACACGGACCAGACGTAGCAAGCGGGCCGTCTTCAACAGACCGATCAACGTCGCCATCTTCGGTGTCCATGTGGGAAACACAAGAGAGTAGCAGGTAGGAGGAAATAAGTTGTTTTTATAGGGTTGAAATAAGTGGGGGGGGGGGTTATAAAGCACAGTTGGAGTCAAATGTAAAACTCAGAACACACTGAAATAAAGAATGCAACTAAAGTGGATCTTGGGGTTTTAGAATCACAGTTGATAAATGATTTCAATTCCTTTTATTTGTTGTTCTTAATTGTTGCCGATTGTTTGGTGCAATACGGTAAGTTATTTCTATTCAAACTACAAGATGGTTAACTCTTATTTAAAACATACTATATGTAAAATTTCCACTGTCCTGAGCCATAATGACTCGCAAATATCATAGCACTCACAGCAAATTGCTATCTACTCAAGGATGTTCGATGATGGTTGATGTCAGCATGCTGTGTATTCACTACCTCTATATTTGAATTAGTTTGCCTTGTCTGTTTGGATTTGTTGTTGTTGCGGGTGTTGTTGTTATTTACAACATTTAAGAGGGCAGCATTCAAGTAGAGTTAGTATTTGAAATGGGAAACAGACAGATCATGATAATGGAGATGGACAGAAAATAGAATTTTAATGATGGCATTAGACAAGGGTGTCCTGTCTGTTCAGCACTTTAAGAGGAGACATTGACATCAGAGCAGTGAAATTCTAACCTCGTCAGACCCGGATCTGAATATGAGGAGGTCAAACGGTATGGCAGCAAACAGATCGATGGGGAACCACCCTTTGATGTAATGTTTGGCGATGTGGCTCGGCTGGGTGACCACCTCATCGTTGAGGTTCACGTAGGTGGTCCGGAAATTGATGATGATGTCCACAATGAACAGGACATCCACCATCAGATCCACCATGTTTAGAGGGTCACATGTGTAGCCGCAGCTCCTCTGATGGATATCCCCGTGTTCGTCCAGCAGGAAAGCGGCCGAGTAGGGCGTGAAAACGGCGGTGTAGAGGACCAGCAGGAGGATGATCCAGTCCCAGAAAGCCTTGAAGGGGCTGTAGTGAAGTAAGATCAGCCATGTTGTCTCTGGAACCTGGAGTTTCCATTCAGGAAGGACGTCAGACTCCAAGGAGAGGACCTAAGGAATGAGGGAGACGATATCTGAGGAACATTAATCTGCACATTGGAAGCATCTCAATACTGGTCATCGCTAAGGTTTTGTAATCTTAAAAGTGGTTTTCAAAATCTGAAAATGTTCTGAGACATCCGGCCCCTACCTACATTGTGGAACTTGAACCTCAGAAAGGAACCTACTGACTATCCTGCAGTCTAGATCAGTGGTTCCATGGCCGGTGCTGGGGGCAGGCCAGGCTGGGCTGTGCCCGTTTATTTGAACTCCTTGCCCACTGATGGTGGCCTTGCCCTCACATATAAATTTATTTGTGATCGATGTCATTTTTGACCTGCCGCAGTATCGCATCGCTTGGCTTGAGTTTTGAATTAAGTTGGCAGGTGGAACTGGTTAAAAGTACAGGAACAGAAGAAGACTAGACTGCCACTTCATCGATACTATTGCAATTGGGCTAACAAAACGGACATCAGAAATTTGTTTAAAAAAAAAGAAGCCTATATCAACCAGCACATCAGCGCCCTCGCTCTCCGTACCACTAGTGCTGCCACCAGCCTGTCAGCCCTCCACCTTGCTTGATGCTACAACATCGCTGGTGCCACAACCAGCAATGCCGGCCTTCCGCCGGAGCACAACATCGCTGGCACATTGGCGCCACAACCAGGAACATCAGCCTTCCGGAGCTCAGCTTCAACAACAGCTGCTCGCTCCTGCTGCTGACCGGATTGGACAAGAGCAAGCACCCCCGCAGCGATCAGTAGCCCCAGAGGACCGCGGTGATAATACGCCCAACCAGGTAAAACTGGATGTTTCCAACTGGAATGGTTTCAGGGATGAAACAGACTTTTGCAGCTGCATGGCACAACAACGGATCCTGGCTGGAATATTCAGCTAAAGCTGATGCAGCCTTTTGTTTCTGTGCCGCAAATTTCACGGGGGGGGGGGATGCTGGAGTGTGTTGTTGTTGTATAACAATAAAGGTAATAATAACATAATTATAAAATGCTTTTCATTAACAAAAACTTTGGCGTGCTGTGTAGTCCAGCAGTGCACATGCAGTGGTGCTGTTGTTGCTACTTTGCAGTTGGCGTGGTGATTTTGTGTGCCCCCTCACGAAAATCAAGTGCCCATCCTATTCATTTGCTCGAGCAGCAGATCTGCAGTGGTTTTCAATCAGGTCCTCGGATACAGTACCAACAGTACTGCTGGTTTTCTATTGCGTCAGGTAGTTCATTACATTCAACCGTTCCAGGTATCCCAGCCTCCAATCAAGGAGGTTTTAGACCAGGAACAATGGGTGAATCTAATGAACTACCTGGCAAAACAGAAAACCAGCAGTACTATTGGTACTGCACCTGAGGACCTGGTTGAGAACAACTGGTCTGGTCGAGACAAAACGTGACCCATCTTTTGCCATCAAAGCCTCAAGACATTGAAACACATTTCTTGAGATAACTTCAGGCTCATTAAATCAGTAAGCGTCTAAAACACTTCTTATAGGGGGCGTCCGGGTGGCATGGCAGTCTATTCCGTTGCCTACCTACCAACATGGGGATCGCCAGTTCGAATCCGCATGTTACCTCTGGCTTGGTAGGGCGTCCCTACAGACACAATTGGCTTTGTCTGCGGGTGGGAAGCCGGATATGGGTATGTATCCTGGTCGCTGCACTAGCGCCTCCTTTGGTCGGGCGGAGCACCTGTTCGGGGACAGGGGTGAACTTGGGGGGTATAGTGTGATCCTCCCATGCACTACGTCCCCCCCGGGTGAAACTCCTCACTGTCAGGTGAGAAGAAGCGGCCGGCGACTCCACATGTATCGGAGGGGGCATGTGGTAGTCTGCAGCCCTCCCCCAGATCGGCAGAGGAGGTGGAGGAGCGACTGGGACGGTTCGGAAGAGTGGGTAGCTGGCCAAGTACAGTTGGGAAGAAAAAAGGGGGGGGGACCCCCCAAAAATAAAACACTTCTTAAAACACTTTTATAGACTTAAAAAGAAAAACAAATGATGAAAAACATCTAACAATTTCAAGTTTGTCAAGCTGCTTTCAACAGCGTTAATTGATTCGTAGTCACTGATTTGTGTTGTCTCTGCTGTGACAGTGTAAATCTAACGCTCATTGATTTGTGGGACTGGAAGTGACATTGATGAGCTGTGCCCTTCGCTAGAAGTAGAAACAGTTTCCCCTCTAGAGAGATGAGCGCTCCGGTCTCTGGATTTTTCCAAGAGCACTCAAAATGTGCTATAGAAACCAGTATAAAAACACAACTAGCACTTTTTTAACCAGGTTTGTTGAGGACACATGGCCTCAGTCTACTAAATCCTGATCCAGCAAAGTCCTTACTTGGCTGTGCTTCACATATATCACACCGTCCCTGGTTTTCCCTTTAAGGTTTGCCAGTTTTCCCCAATTTTTACATAATAAACTAAACAGCTTGACCAAACCTGTTGTTGGTCCGTGAAAGATGTCCGACTGGGCAGAATTTCCCTCTGCTGGTCATCGCTTTAAAGATGAGGTAAAGGCAATTTGTTTTTTAAGTTGTTTGTCAAGTGTTAAAGGATTGCGTGCCCATAAAGGCGCCCGAGCTCTCATTGAACTTGTAAAACTATCTGGGACGAAATTGTGATTTAAGCCAATACAAATAAATCCAACTTGACTAATCCTGACCATTCTGCACACAAAACGCCAACAATTATAAACCACCATCTGTCAGAGATCTGATTCTTCTCTGAACCAATAAGAGCCTACACACCTTTCTGGAAGTCTGACTCGTGGCCGTGGCACGCTGACCTGGGAGATCCAATGAATCCTTGATCATCCTGTCTTTGACTGTCCGTGGACGAAAGGCTTGGGAGGCCATTCTCCATGAATCTTACTTCCATAATTTACAGATCGTATGAGCAGACTGGGATGGTGCGACGGCGTTATCTTGCTGTTCTCGGCGGTCTAGGAGAGACTGAGTGCGGATGACTGTGGTGATGAGCTAGACACCACGGTCACATAACTGAGTTGGTTCTCTGCCAACAGCCTTGCGCTCCTGCTCGAGCGCTCGATAGGGCGATGGCTGACCCTGGGGCCTCCATGGAGCACCCTGATGCCTCACCAGACCAAGACGGGTGTGAAATAAAGGCAACGATACTTCAGTGAAGCACTTTTTGGGAGCAAGGTCAGAGGTCAACACCGCTTCCTCACTCTTATTATACGCCCTCCTGGTCACACAGAAGAGTTGATGCAACAGATCGGAACCCGGGGCCCCAGCATTGCCTGCAGATTCAGAACGACATACCGCTCATATGGAGGAAGTGATCTATCCACGGACTGCTTTTCTTTTCTTTTAGATACTGAGCACCTCATGAACCCGGCTTCACCCACTCACGCCCCGACATTTAAGCTGTTTCTCATTCCCTTATTCCCTATTCCCTTTATAGAAAACATTCAATAACATGCTCTACAGGGAGTGATAAACGGAGATTTCGGAGACTACCGAATCATCACTTCGCATCCTCTCGTCCCGCCGCGCTGTATTTGACAGCGAAAAGAGCACGAAGAGATGAAGCACTGTAGGATTTTTAGCATACAGTAGCGTTGTACACTAGGTTTTCTGTTGCACTGTGGGAATTTTTGAGAAGCATTAAATAATGAGTAAACTTTACAGTTGGAATTCTCTCTTATCCTCTCCCTGGTATTCTGTCACTACAGGCTCTACTTTATCGATCTAAGCGCATGGTCTAAAGCACATGGCGTAAGTGCATTTAGGGCACGTCCAAATCCACTTCTGCTGGTTTAGTGGTGGATGATCTGAGCACGAAGTCAGACATGTGGTTAATTAATCACAGGTGTGTTTTGGACGTGAAGTCAACCAATCAGTGTCCTCTCACATTCCCTTTAAAAGCCAGGTGCGCTTGCACCTTGGCGGATTGCTGTTATAATGGTGGATCGCACGTTGGGTACCTGCCTATGTAGGCACATATTACTGTCTTAATAATCCATCCATCCATCATCTGAACCGCTTATCCTGCTCTCAGGGTCGCGGGGATGCTGGAGCCTATCCCAGCAGTCATTGGACGGCAGGCAGGGAGACACCCTGGACAGACCGCCAGGCCATCACAGGGTCCACACACACACACATTCACACCTAGGGACAGTTGAGTACGGCCGATTCACCTGACCCACATGTCTTTGGACTGTAGGAGGAAACCGGAGCCCCCGGGGGAAACCCACGCAGACATGGGGAGAACATGCAAACTCCATGCAGAGGAGGACCCGTGACGACCCACCAAGGCTGGACTACCCTGGGTCTCGAACCAGGACCTTCTTGCTGTGAGGCGACCGCGCTAACCACTGAGCCACCTAGTCGCCCTATCTTAATAATATGCCCTTAAAATAACAATAAAATACTGCGCCATTTACTTAAGACCAGGATTTTGTTGGTCAATGGCGCAAAACTTTCTGCTGCCTCCAGACAGCAATGCGCCTGACCACACCTCATTTTAAGACCAACTTGCCCATGGGCGCTCAGATGGGCGTGAGTACATTTGCTATTTTTATTTTTTGCTGGATGGAAAAATGACGACTGCGTCCATCTGAAACTAGCAAAGACACTTGCGTTGCGCCGGGTTAAAGGGCTGTCCACAGCAAGAATAACCATAACGATAACTATCAATAAATCGTTTTAAAAATCGTTCCAACTGAAGTGGGTGGCGCAGTCCACACCACAACTATGATGACTACAGACGGTGGCAAACGATATCGTTGGCACCACTTTCACAGCGATTTGATCTACAATAGAAACACTGACGGCCAATGGAAATCTGTCCGGATTTACAAGGTGCCACGTTCAACATGGCAGACGACATTGTGGGAAGACTCATACGCACTGCTGACTGATAAAACTCTTTTTAATGGCAGCTCCCGTGCCCCATACGCCGCATGACCCCGGGAGTGCTCTTTTATTTATACACCGGCCAGAACAGACAACACAACGATGTCCCCCTCGATATCGCAACTGGCGACATCAGTCTAAGTTATGGTCCTAAGGTCAGTCAGTCAGTAACAGTCTTCTACACAGTCCGAGTCAAACCCCCAAACAAACAACATAATAACCACAACATTTAAACACACAAGTCAACAATTTCAACTAACGCCAACAGTCCCATGAGCCCCTCCGCTTCCCCAGGCCAGAGCCACTGACAGTCGGAGTGACCGCCTCCCCCGGTCGCTCCATAGCCCCCACCTGAGGGGTCATTGGTCCCCGACGACCCCATCACTCAACACATAGTCCCTCAATGGTCCAGGGTGTCACCACTGGTGAACAGACTGCCCAAAGCACCGTGTGTCACAAGCCCTCTTCTGCCGCAATTTGGAGTCAGCCTGGGCCCGGCGGGTGCAGGAGTCGCAGCAGTGCACGTGCAGCTCCACGTCTCATCGACAGCTAGGCCAGTAGAAACGCCCCCTGAGGCGGTGCAGGGTCTTGGCATTCCTGTAGTGCCCCGCCCCCACCGAACCATGGACCATCTGGAGAATCTGGGCACGCAGCACACGGGGCACTAATAGCTGCAGGAGGCCACTCCCTCGTCTGGGAGTTTGCCGCCTCCAGTACGCCAACCTGTTGTGCAGCTCGATGTTGCCCCATTGAGAGTGGTAGGTCTTTACCTCGGGCCCCAGCAGTGACACCTCTGTACACTCAGGACACTGCCCCATCTCCAGCCAACCCCTCACCAGTGCCAGGCTCATGTCTACCTCCTGCTGCTGCCTCAGTTGCTGCGTGGTCAATGGGAATGACCTCTCCTTGTTGCTGGTGGTCTGGATGGCCGCCACCGTCGGCATCATCTGGCTCCGTTCCTCCCACCACTGGCAGCAGCGGCTCTCCAATGCTGCACCAGGGCTCTATACCTGCTGAGTGGTGGCTGCTCGGCGACTCCCTCACCGGTCCCTGAGCCTGCTCCTCCCCCAGCCGGACTAGAGTACCACGGTCTTCATGCAAGGGTGATGTTTGCCTCCGACACACTAACACGGGCTCCCCAGCAGGTTCAGGCTGATGATGCATGGGTCCCGGATGTTAGCAAGCCAGAACTCGTGTGTTACTTCCTGGTCGCCAGCCTGGTCTCGCAGTGACCTCTTCCCTCTCATGCAAGCCTTCTCCCCTGTCACCATCATCAGCTGGGTATTGGTTGGTGGCCATGCCACTGAGAGGGGACCGGTGGTGCCCGGGAGGATGCCAGGTCACACCAGGGAAATGGTAGACCCCGTGTCTACCAGGGCTCTGCAGAATTGACCATCAAGTTGGCAGTCCAAATACAGCCCTTTGGTGTGACCTAGATGGCCTACCAGTGTGCATCGGCCTTGAAGGGGGGCTGGAGACTGGAGTGGCAGTTCCCTCACTAGGCCACTCCATCGTTATTTCCCTGCCGGCCGGTTGACTCCGGCTTTTGGTGCCGGTGCTGGGCAGTCGTGGGCCATGTATCCAGGCTCGTCACATCAGTAACAGCAGTCAGTCGGCCAGGGTGGACGTCACCTGGATGTTGGAGGCCATTGCTGAGACTGCTGTTTTGGAAGCCAAACTTGGTAGACCTCTCTACCTCTTCCTTCTCATAATCGTCGGCCAACTTGACATGCGGTCGGAGAGTGGGGGCCTTCTATGCACAGTATCTCTATGCACAGTATCTCTCCTGCTCACTAGGGGGTGATCGGTGGCGGCGGGCAGCATGCGCTCCCCGGTATTGGCCCTCCTGGCCTGTTGGGGGTGGTGGGGCCAGGGTGCACCGGAGCCACGGACTGGAAAACTTTCATCTCTGGTGGGCTCCATCTTTTGCCACACCACGTTTTCTAAACGCCGACGAGTCTGCTCAGTGTCCCGCTCCAGTCTCTTGATCTCCCTCTCCATTCTTCAGCTCAATCCCACTTCTGACACAAATGTGGCGAGCCGGCATGGAACGAGTCAAGAGGCAGAGATCTCTTTTCAATGGCAGCTCCTGTCCCCCATACACCACACGACCCCGGGAGTGCTCTTTTATTTACACACCGGCCAGAACAGACAACAACACAACGATGTCCCCCTTAATGTCGCAACTGGCGACATCAGCCTAAGTCATGATCCTAAGGTCAGTCGGTCAGTAACAGTCCTCTACGCAGTCCGAGTCAAACCCCCAAACACACAATTTCAACTAACACCATTAGTCCCTGTGCTCCCCCAGCATGGAGCCGCCCCGACAGTCAAAGCAACCCCCCCCCTCGTTGCTACAGTATGAATAAAAATGTGTCTTCAAAAGGACAACTCTCATAACAGAGTGTTGGATTCTCCTAACTCCTCTCGTCTTTGAAGGGTTTCATGAACCCATACCCTTCTGGCTTTCTCTTTCTTTCTCTTGTGCAACGTACAACAGTAACAGGTCATCAATATCCATTTTCCTGAGCTGCCGACACAGCTGGAGGGCGCAGCGCATGCTTTGCGTCACTGTTTACACAATGTTATCATTCATCCATCAGTGCGGCTGCTCACATCGTTATCGTGATAGCTATCGGTCTTGGTGTGGACGGCCTGTAAGGTAGAGCCCTCGGTATTGCCCACGTGATTTCATTCGAGGTAGGATTTCACAGAAACGCCATCAACAGAGACATCAACAGAGACGTAAGTGAGATGTCCTCCGTCACCTTTAACTTGCTCACACAATTCAATCTGTTGATCAAAGTTTTTATGTGCTACTGGTGTGTCAGGTTTCTGGGTTGTCGGTTAGCTAAAAGCAATATTCAGACAAGCTAACGTTACCTCTGTTGAACCGGCGCAAAAGCATCTATTCTACAATGTAAATGTGAAGCATCCAGAAATAAATAATACGTAATGTTGGCTAATCAGTTGAAAATGTGCTGTTAATACCGGGACTACTTCCAATTACAAACTTAACACAACGGCCCGTCTCGTTCTGTTCACAACAAAGTCACACAACAGTTGAGGTTTGCGCCTATGACATTTTCCTTGTTTGTTTTTTTTTAAATCTTGCATTAGCTCGTTTATTATTTCTATGATTTAAACACCTTGTTCCCCGCATGCTCATGGCATCAGCATCACTACCAAGAAACGGGAATAGACTTTCATGTCGCCATTCGAAACCCAAAGTGTTACCAAACAGACCCATCAAACTGGAGGTACCTGTGGATACTGATATCACACAGGCGAGCATTACACTCGAACACTGAACTGAAATTTGAAGGCAATTAAGTCAAATAAATCCCCATATTCACAGATTCTTTCCTTCCCCTACAAAAATAGGTTTTGAAACCCACTTCTTAAGACCCCCAATGCCCCATAGGCCATAAAAGAACCTGAAAAGACACATGGTGCAAGACTAAGAGCCTCAGGTGCTGGACGATATCGAAAACGTTTATGCAATAATCATTTGGAAATTTTAAGATATCTATAGATCACCATATCTACTCAAATATGCAAAACATCATGTTTAAGAATCCAGCTGAGGCCCTTTGCGTTGAACTGTTGGTGAAGTATCATATGAAACCAAAACTCCCTTAAATATTTCTGACCTCATTTTGTAAGAAATTTTAGGTAATAAAAACTCATTATCATTTTTTTTCTTCCTTTTTCTCCCCAAATGTATCCGGCTAATTACCCCACCCTTCTTAGTTGTTCCGGTCGCTGCTTCATCCCCTCTGCTGATCCAGGGAGGGCTGCAGACTACCACATGCCTCCTCCGATACATGTGGAGTCGCCAGCTGCTTCTTTTCACCTGACAGTGAGGAGTTTCGCCAGGAGGACCTAGTGCATGGGAGGATCACACTGTTCTCCCTCCCCCCTCAACAGGCACCCCGACCGACCAGAGGAGGCGCTAGTGCAGCGACTAGGACACATACCCACATCCGGCTTCCCACCCGCAGACACGGCCAATTGTGTCTGTAGGGACGCCGACCAAGCCGGACACGGGGATTCGAACCGGCGAGCCCGGTGTTGGTAGGCAACGGAATAGACTGCTACGCTACCCCGGATGCCCCGAATCTCATTATAATTTTGATGACATTGTCTACTATGATGTGAAAATATCTGAATTTCATCGTGATTACGATACCACTGAAAGATGATAAACAATGTGGTCTAATTATTGCCCCAGCCCAGGCCTTGGGGCTGTTGGGTCCGATCCGGTACCTGTGTAACCTTCTCTGTGACGTGCTGCGTGCGGTCTTTTACTTTGGAGGAACTGAGTAGCTCCACCCGTGGAGTCGGTGGGGTCTTGGAGGTTTGTCCTCCCTTACTCTTCATAATTTCCAAATCGGACATGGAGCACCGCTGGTCTGTGGGTGGAGGAAGAAGGAAGTTTAGGTTGCTGGGGACTAACCAATTCACCAGTTCAATACCAGTTTCTGAACATTTTGTTTGTGTATACTGGGACTACAGATATAGTGGTACAAATTGTACCTGTATTGTGTACTTGTTTACTTGTTAGTGTTTATTTCATTGGCTGTCATTTATTCCTTCGAAAACTAAAATGATGTATGATAATCCATGTTTTTGCTATTAACAAAAGATTAATTTATGTGGTGCACACAAATAGTAGTTAGTAGTTGGCCATGTGGCCGTGTAACCACAAGGTTAAAATACTCGAGCTCAGCACGGATCATTTTAAAGTTGGACTGAAGTCAGCAATCAGACTTAACTTTTCATGTGTAAAGTCTTGAACATGGCATCACAAAACATCCAGCATCTAATTCTGTGTTTGAAAACCTTGTTATCCATAACTGTTTTCAGTTGTCTCAAAAACTATGAGGGAGTGGTGAAGTCCTCATTAATATTCAAGAGCTGACCTTTGAGTGACAAGTAGGGGTGGGGTTTCACATCTTGATGATCTGACCTTATAAGTATGTAAATAGTTTCTGATGACACCGTTAGCATCAGAGAGAAAAAAAGACCTGAGAAGCAGAACTAGGGGGAGCTCTTGAAAACAGAAAAATACAAACCCTGAATTCTACCGTTTATACTTGTACAATTTCTCTCGGTTGCAAAAGTACAAAATTCATGACGACTTAAGTAATTTGTAATGTTGGACGCGATCAGCGTTTTGATGTCGGTCTGAATTTGAATGAGATTTTAAGAAACGCAAATCATTCTTATCTCGTGTCAGAAAATATCGGATAAAAGACAAAAAGACATTGTGTTAGCGTCTGGTCGAAGCCGTGTTTTAGTCACTCGGAGGCCCATCGCGCTGTGTGTCCTGAAACACTGAGTGCCTCGGGTCACAAGCTGGAGGAGTCACTCCTATAAATCCACTGCGCAGAAAAAGCTGTCCTCACCAGCAGGTCAACTCTGGGTAAAAATAACATGTCATACCTGATTTGAAATCCTCAGTCAGAGCTCGCTGGACCTCAACCGCTGGGCACACGTGATGCTGATTTCCATCCTTCAGAGTATTTTCTGAGTCCAAAATAATTCACCCTCCTGTCTCAGGGCTAGTGTTTAGTTAGGGTGAACAATTCTTCCTGTGTTCTCGGTGTGTTGACAGAGACCTCGGGGTTGTGTCCTACACACCGGATCAGGCCTGTGGACTGGGCATCGGCTAGCATGCCACAACAAAACATTCGGCATCTCCGGGAACAGATCAATGCTATGCTATAGCTGCCAGGCCCTGGCAGGAAAATCAATGGGGAAAAAATCATTGGCAGAGGAAATAGCTCCATGTCAATGCATCCTGGTAGAGTCAAATTGGCATTTTAGTTTTCCTATGCAGTGTATATGTTGTTACTGTAACAGGCTAGTGAGAAAATGGCATAGCAACCGACTCAATATATTTCATGTGTGGTGTTAATGTCGCATTGACTGTTGTTAACATCACATTAATATATGTGGATAATGATCTTCCGTGACACTTTGGCTTTGGATAACCTTCAAATGTGACCTTTGGTTATCTGGTGCTTTTTCATATACAGTGCATTCAGAAAGTAGTCAGACCCCTTCACTTTTTCCTCATTTTGATGCGTTACAGCCATACTATTAAATGAATTAAATTCTTTTTTTTCTCCATCAATCTACACACAATACTCCATGTTGATGAAGCAAAAGCAGTTTTTTGTATTTTTTTCAATAAATGTATCAAAAATTTAAAAAAGAAACTCCCATCTGCATAAGCATTCAAATCCTTTGCTATGACACTAGAACCTGAGCTCAGGTGAATCTTATTTCCATTGATCATCCTTGAGATGTTTCTACAACTTGATTAAAGTGCACCTGTGGCCAACTGTTTTGACATGATTGTATAGACAGACATCTGTCTATAAGGCCCCACAGTTGACCGTGCACATCAGAGCAAAAAAAACAAGCCATGAGGTCAAAGGAATTGTCCGTAGACCTCCGTTGGTCTACAGACCTGATGGTCACTCTGTCTGAACTCAAGAGGTCCTCTGTGGAGAATTGAGAACCTGCCAGTAGGACAACTGCCTCAGCAGGACTCCACCAATGAGGACATTATGGCAGAGTGGCCATATGGACGCCACTCTTCATTAGAAGGAGCATGACTGTTCGCTTGGAGTTTGCCAAAAGGCACCTGAAGAACTCTTGGGCCATGAGAAACAAGATTCTATGGTCTGATGAAACCAAGATTGAACTCTCTGCCCAGAATACCAGGCATTATATCCGGAGGAAACCAGGCACCACTCATCAGCTGGCCAATACCATCCCTACAACGAAGCACAGCGGTGGCAGCATCATGCTGTGGGGATGTTTTTCAGCAGCAGGGACTGGGAGCCTTGTTGGGATGATGAACAGAACAAATTACAGAGAGATCCTTGATGATAACCTGCTCAAAAGTGCTCAGGACCTCAGAGTGGGGTGAAGGTTTACCTTCCAACACGACGACTCTAAGCGCACAGCCAGGACAACTCAGGGGTGGATTCAGGACAAGTCTGTGGACGAGTGGCCCAGCCAGAGCCCGGACTTTAACCGGATGAACATCTCTGGAGAGTCCTGAAAGTAGCGGCCCAGCGATGCTTTCCATCCGACCCAACAGAGCTTGAGAGGTTCTGCAGAGAAGAATGAGAGAAGATTCTCAAATCCAGGTGTGCCAAGCCATCGGTTCCCGGCTGGAGGTTTGCTTGTCTGTTGCTCTGCTTGCTTTTAACCTTTTCACTTTCACTTTTAACTTTAATAACAACTTAACGATCCCTTGGTGGATTTTATTCGATCATCGGCGCCTGCACTGAAGCCTCCGATTCTGTAGCGCCGGGGCTGCGTGTGGCTTGTTTCTAGTTTGTGGCTAAGTCAACCAAAAAGTTGTTCAGAGCATAGTCTGTCACGTGGCAGACTAATCCACATGGCAATGCTAGTAACTGGCAGTCAAGTTTGAGTACAAGAAGCACTGTGTTGATTCTGTGGGGTTTTTTTTTATGGGGTAGGGGCTGGGGCAGGCGCGGATCTACAGGGTGGCAACAGGGGTGGCAGCTGCCACCTCTGGGACACAGTCTTGCCACCCCAGGAAAAAATCTCTAGATCCGCCACTGGGCTGGGGGGGATGTGTATGAGCCACGCCAGTCGTGGCTGTAGTCGTCGCAGTAAGCGCGGCAGTTTTACGACAGTCTGCCGAAAATAGCTTTGGGTTGCAAAAGACGCGAAGAGAGTGGTGGAATTGGGGATGAGCAGCGCACAAAAAAGTTGGGAGTGTTCAAAGTCAGGTCGCGGTCCGCAAGTTATTAAACATAACACCGACGTTGCTGCCTCATCACAACACTTGCTTGCTCGGACCCCACATCCCCGGTCGGCGATTTCAACACACAGTGGGGGTCGTGTACACCCACAGTCTACATCTCCTTGACCTTGTCCCCCTTTCCCCCCAGCCACATTAATAGTTGGGGATTCCATAATCAGTGTAAACTACTGATAAGACACGTTAGTCCCTGGCTAGCCGAGCGGTTAGTGATGTCGCCTTGTGGTGCAGTACACCCCGTATCGAATCCCGCAACGGGCAAGAAAATAACCGGTTTCATTGGTGGCAGCGGTGGGATCCGGAAGTGTGCAGATCCTCAGAAGTCTCTTCGGAGCGCGGGAATAACAAAGCACGGGGAGGGTGACGACTGTAAACTACTAATAAGACACGTTAGAACTAGTCCCCCCAATGGGTAAAGATGGTTGAGTTGGAATGGTGGTTGTGTCCATCATATGGCAGGACTGTCTAGCTCAGTCAGCTAGGCCCAGCCACGGGAGACCGGGGCTAGAGTCCCGCTGTGGGCACCCCAGTCCCCCCACCATTTGTTTTTATCTTATGGGTCTTGGGATCCACCTCGGTCTGGGTTGCTCAGGCCTCCCGTAAGGAGGGCCGCCCTGGATGGGGACAAACAAACATGCACACAAACTGCTGTCTCTATATTTATGTTTATATATGCATATGTGTATATATGTAAAACACACACACACACACACACATATATATATATATATATATATATATATATATATGCACACCCGCACAGCCATACATTTACATTTATAAAATCTATAAATAATTATAAAACAGAGGGGTCAGGATGGCAGGTAAGTGCTCATGTCAGTAAGTGCTTAAAAACAAGTGCAACACATAAAACAATCAAAATAACAACCAAATGCATAAAACCAAGGGTTAGTAAAAGAAATTTTAAAAACATGCCATAAGACATCCCACATTCATAATATCATTCATAGCATAGTGAAAAGAGTAAATTAGGGTACAGGGTGGCCCTCCAGGCATAAAAGGAGTAGATCAAAAGGGAAGGATAGATAGACAGATGAGTAGTTAAATAAATAGACAAACAAATAAATAGATAAGAAAATTAATGCATGATAAAAGGGGAATTTTTATTAAAAGATCAAGTTGGTGGGGCGTGGGACGAAAGTGTGCCCCCTCTCCAGGAGATGGCGCTGTGGTATAGTGGGAGTGAACAGTGTTGCCAGATTATACAGATGTGTGATTCTGAATTCCAGCCCAGGTCCTGATTCTGGTGTGTGTCTGGTTGTGGTACTGGGGTGTATTTGTCCTGTGCTGGGTTCGGTTTCAGACCGAGAGTAAATTTAATTGCTTGCGCCAGTATCTGAAGATGCTGTGGAGGCTATGGAGGCTGTCCAGTGGATGTTGTCTGTTTCCGTGGTGAAGGTGCCGTGTGGGACATCTGCCAGGAAGGGGAAGTGTGTGGCTATGGTCTTATTAATGAGTTTCAGATTGTCCTGTTGGGTTGGTGTGAGGCGTGAGGAGTAATTCATAATCGGAGAGTAAATGTCAGCATTTGGGAAGGTGAATTTGGCCTGTCTGTCAAGTGCTCTGAGCTGCTTTATCGAGGTTTGTTTTGCGTCCTGGTCCTTGTTATTGAGTCCAGCTGAAAATACTACAATCTTGGTGGATGAGTTAACCGGTGTCTTTTCACATATTTTAAGGAAACGGTACATGTTGGCTCCTGGATAACTGTCGAGTTGTATTTTGGGATTGTGGCGAGGGGGGGGATCCTATTGATGTTCGAGTCGCCTAGAATAATGACAGGTTTCCGGGGTTTAAAGTGCCAGTCTTGTAGCTTACGGTGTGGTCTTGCTAAGTGGTAGGTAGGTTTAAACTGAGTCTGGAGGGGGGGGTGTATCTTGTACCCGCGGAGATAGTCTGGTAGGGGATGAAGGGTGTGTGGGAAGTTGGTTGTCTATTTCAGATGTCCCGGCTACTGGACCGGGGTGGTCAGGCAGCAAGGCCCCACCATCTTGTTGGGTAGAGGGTTCAGATTGGGCTCTTTTTGCAGCCATATCGACCTTCTGAGTCCCGCTCATCGTGGTGGTTTCACCCTCACCCTGTATTTTTTTGGAGATGGCTGGGAGAGGTCTGCTGCCCAACCAAGTCGGTCCGTTTGCCGGGGCAATCTGTAGGGGATAAACAGAGGGGTAAAATTGAATCTTCAGTCATCACAACTACATTAGAGCTGCTAGTAGACATGTTCAAGGTGACTGTCTCAAAATCTGGGGTACTGTGTGGTGGTGGTATCTGAGGTGGTGTTTGGATTTGAACCTCAATCTCCCGCATGGCAGTCGGCGGTTTTAATGGTCTGCCACGGGGTTGGGTGGCGGTTGTTGGGGTTGTTTGAGGTGCTATAGGTTTTGTGATGAGCGGAGGGACTGGAGAGAGCTGTGAGTTTAAGAGATCAGCTGAAGGTTCCTGTACGTTCTGTGGAGATTTATTAGGTAGGCGTAATTTGGTTCTCTGGGGCAGAGGAGCTGAGGCCTCTAGAGGGGAGGGGGGGACTGGGGGATCCTGTTTTTCTGGGGCACCTGCAGGTTGCTGCGGTGTGGAATCAGAGGTTGAGATTCTGGGTTGAGAAACTTTTTGTTTATTAATTTTCTCCGTGGTAATTTGGGAATAGGTCGCGTAAGGCCTTGGTTGAGCTTTACCCTGCACTTGGGTGGCTGAGGGCCTAGTTTGGATAGTAGGCTCCTCAGTGTCGGCAGCTTGAGACGATATGGTCTCCCGCACTAAGCGGCCGGGCCGTCCCACCACAGGACAGCCTGTCTTGATTTGCTTATTGCTATGGGTTGGCATGGGGGAAGACTTAGGCTGGCAGACAGGTACCCTCCGTCGTGGTGCTGGGATGGGTGGAGTCTTAAAGACAGACTTCTTTGGCTGGTCTGCTGTTTGGCAGGTTGCCATCGTCTGTGTGAGTGGTGAGTGTTGGTTTATTGGGACTATCGATCTGGAGTGGGCGATTTCTTCAGAGAGGGAGCTGCGTGGACCTACACTACCGTTCAAAAGTTTGGGATCACCCAAACAATTTTGTGTTTTCCATGAAAAGTCACACTTATTCACCACCATATGTTGTGAAATGAATAGAAAATAGAGTCAAGACATTGACAAGGTTAGAAATAATGATTTGTATTTGAAATAAGATTTTTTTTTACATCAAACTTTGCTTTCGTCAAAGAATCCTCCATTTGCAGCAATTACAGCATTGCAGACCTTTGGCATTCTAGCTGTTAATTTGTTGAGGTAATCTGGAGAAATTGCACCCCACGCTTCCAGAAGCAGCTCCCACAAGTTGGATTGGTTGGATGGGCACTTCTTTGAGCAGATTGAGTTTCTGGAGCATCACATTTGTGGGGTCAATTAAACGCTCAAAATGGCCAGAAAAAGAGAACTTTCATCTGAAACTCGACAGTCTATTCTTGTTCTTAGAAATGAAGGCTATTCCATGCGAGAAATTGCTAAGAAATTGAAGATTTCCTACACCGGTGTGTACTACTCCCTTCAGAGGACAGCACAAACAGGCTCTAACCAGAGTAGAAAAAGAAGTGGGAGGCCGCGTTGCACAACTGAGCAAGAAGATAAGTACATTAGAGTCTCTAGTTTGAGAAACAGACGCCTCACAGGTCCCCAACTGGCATCTTCATTAAATAGTACCTGTTAGAGCCTGTTTGTGATGTCCTCTGAAGGGAGTAGTACACACCGGTGTAGGAAATCTTCAATTTCTTAGCAATTTCTCGCATGGAATAGCCTTCATTTCTAAGAACAAGAATAGACTGTCGAGTTTCAGATGAAAGTTCTCTTTTTCTGGCCATTTTGAGCGTTTAATTGACCCCACAAATGTGATGCTCCAGAAACTCAATCTGCTCAAAGAAGTGCCCATCCAACCAATCCAACTTGTGGGAGCTGCTTCTGGAAGCGTGGGGTGCAAGTTCTCCAGATTACCTCAACAAATTAACAGCTAGAATGCCAAAGGTCTGCAATGCTGTAATTGCTGCAAATGGAGGATTCTTTGACGAAAGCAAAGTTTGATGTAAAAAAAATCTTATTTCAAATACAAATCATTATTTCTAACCTTGTCAATGTCTTGACTCTATTTTCTATTCATTTCACAACATATGGTGGTGAATAAGTGTGACTTTTCATGGAAAACACGAAATTGTTTGGGTGATCCCAAACTTTTGAACGGTAGTGTAAGTATAGTGAAAGTTTATATGGGGCTTTTGCCGTCGGTAGGGGTGGAAAGTCTTCTTCTTTTCCCTCTTGGAGAGGTGGCAGAGGTTGTTTGTTGTTGGTGAGTGTGGGATGGGCAGGAGGAAGAGGGGAGGGTTGTGAAGCGGCTGGTGTATGATTGTGTTGATGAATGTCTAATATCTGTTCTACTGTGTGAATGGTTTCTTGTTTTAGCTTATGGCCATATCTCTTCCTAGCCCAACCAATAGCAATGTGCAGGGCTAGGGGATCTCTGGGTGTGTCGGTGAGGGATGCAATAGTGGCCGAGTAGCGTTCTTGTAATATGGTCATATTGTTTTCTATCCAGGTGGTTGTGTTGTCCACGACTCTATTGCGTGTGTGCTGTGTGGGGGCTGCTGGTTTGATGGAGTCAGTTAGTCTGTGAATTGTCTCATCATACCAGGGGGGCATGTTTTTGTAGCTATGGCTCCATCAACGATGTGTTTGTGATGTGTGGCCTGTATAAACTTGAAATACTGTTTGCTATTGTGTCTAGTTTCTGCGGTGGGTGGTTCAGTAAGTGTATAGGTGGGTGGTTGCAGAGATTGTGTGTGTGTCTGAGGATGCCTGGTCTGTATGTGAGGTGATTGTGTGTGTGTGTCGTGTTCTGTATGCTGGATGTGTGGTGAGTGACATGAGTGGTTGTGGATTGAATTTGTTTGTGTGTGTTGGCTGTCCATTCATACCTGTTAACTTCAGTGGGTAGTTCTGCTCCTGGAATAAAGAAGGAATTAGACGGGTGTTAGGCTCCTACCTCAGTATGCCTCGGCCTGGTGTCCTGGTCGCCTTCTTGGGTTCGGCTGCAGGGATCCCCGGCCTTCTCGGGTCTCGTCTGTTGCGTCCGTTTTTTCTCTCTGTGGATAACACTCAGACTCTCCAGGTGGTTAGGAAATTGGCCTTGATGTTTCTGGGTGAGCGGCTGAGAGGAGGAACCCTCCACCGTCGTCCAAAAACTAACTTTATTAAGATGATTTAAAAGCCAACGATCCGATAAAAGAAGCAAAACGCAACGTTTAAAGGAAAAGGTAAAAGCCAAGGAGCAAGATTAAAACGCAGCAAAGTTAAAACGCCTAACGTTTCGCAACTCGGGTTGCTTCATCAGAGGTGGAAGGTTTGATAAGGACTTCATTCGGGAATTCACAGACTTTGTGGCAGGGACGATAGTGAACTACGAGTTTCTTAATCGTCGGCGATTTTAATATCCATGCCTGTTGTGAATCCAGACCTCTGGTCAAAGACTTTTTGAATCTTATTGACTCTTTTAGTCTCACTCGATTGACCTTTCGCAAAGTCCCGCCCCAGAACGGTGCTTACCCAATCCTACCTTAGCAACGGTCCGTCAAGCTTTCAAACACAGCAAAATGCGGAACCGGTGTGCCTATGGGATCTGCAGATCCCATACTAGATATCTGGAAAGTTTGGAGGGGGGTGTAATTTTCTTTCCCTTCCCCAAACCCAGAACGCAAGAAGCGCAATGTGGGCAATAGATTTGGCAGTATAGCAGAACCCACAGCCAGCTTAATCCATCCCAAAATCAACAAAA
Source organism: Lampris incognitus (assembly GCF_029633865.1). Classification (NCBI taxonomy): domain Eukaryota; kingdom Metazoa; phylum Chordata; class Actinopteri; order Lampriformes; family Lampridae; genus Lampris; species Lampris incognitus. The sequence continues at coordinate 7,849,808 of NC_079227.1, forward strand.
ATATCTGTCTGCTCCAAGCTAAGCTAGCTACTAGCTATTATTGATAGCTAACACAGCTAACGTACTATTACTGTTACTTTTACCCACACAATGCGCTGATTTCTTCCTTCATGTTTTGGTGTTTTCCGGCTACTTCCTGGACAGTTCTGAAATGCTTGACGGGCATAGCAACAGTAACCAAGGGGGGCGGGGCTTTGCGAAAGGTCAATTGGTGACTGGTCCGACCCATGAGAAGGGTCACACACTGGACCTTGTGTTGGCCTTTGGTTTAAGTGTATGCATCACTGAAATACGTGATACACGTATGTCGGACCATTTGCCTGTGTTATTTACTGTGACGCTGCCTTGAACCCAGGTTAGATCTCCCCCCCCCCCGGCACGCTCCCTGCGCACAATTAACCCTTTGACGGCGTCTCAGTTTTCTGTTGCTTTTAAAGATTCTGTGCTTCACACCCTGGATGACTCTTGTAATCTCAGTGCTGATGACATTACCACTCTTTTTAGCTCTACCGGCACTGACATACTGGACTTGGTTGCTCCTGTTAGAACCAAACGCCCTAGACCAGTGACGGAGCCATGGCTCGATGACACCACCCGCGCTCTTAGACGCACATGTAGACGTGCTGAGAGAAAGTGGAAGAAAGACAAACTTCACGTCTCCTTAGGAGTTCTAAGAGACTGCTTATCAGAGTACCAGAGAGCCGGTAAATCTGCAAAAACACAGTTTCTATCGAACCTCGTGTCCAACGATTGTCCTAGGCCTCAGGTTCTTTTTAATACTGTTAACTCTCTTATAAATCCACGTGAGGGTCCTTGCATCGTGCCAACGCCCCACGCTCTCTGAAGAATTTCTTCCAAGTTTTTACAGATAAGATCTCTGCTGTTAGGGCCTCACCATCCTCTTCGGCTTCAGATCCCACTATTTATTCTATGTGCCCGGCTGTGTTGGAGCAGTTTGAGCCCGTGTCCCCCTCCTTTATATCTGAGGTAGTTAACCATCTGAGGCCTTCAGATTGCCCCCTTGACAGTAGTCCACCCAGACTGTTAAAGGATGTTTTTACCACTGTTGGGTATTGTATTGTAAATGTGATAAACACCTCTCTTCTCTCAGGCTATGTCCCTGCTGCCTTCAAACATGCTGTAGTACAGCCCCTCATCAAAAAGAGCCATCTTGATCCCTCTGTTCTTTCTCATTTTAGGCCTTTTGGTCTTACTTTTGCCTTGTCTGGTTTTATTTCTTTGTAAAGCACTTTGTTAACATTGTTTTAGAAGAGTGCCATATAAATAAAGCTATTATTACTATAGCCAAGAAAACTTGGGGCTGTAATCCCTGCCAAGGGTGCTTCAACAGGGTACTGAGTAAAGGGTCTCAATGCTTATGTAAAGGTAATGGGTTTTCTATGTTTAATGAATTGTAACTTTTTCATTGAATATTGTGTGTAGATTATGAATGATATTTTATTGTTTATGTTAATTGTATTTACTGTCTCGTGCTTTTTTTGTGGTTATGATAAGACTTATCGAAGCGAAGCTTGGACACAAAAAATGTGTTTAGTCCTCTTCAAACTGCCATCAAATACCTGTTGTACTCTAGAGCAGTAATATTTTGCCAGAGTCTATGGAAAGAAATCCTGTAGTGGAAAAATTAAATACAATTTTAATGGTACATGACACGTCTCAGAAACGCGACTTAAACATTCAGTCAGGTTAAATTCCCTCAAATCGAACATAATCTTTTCACCACCCGTGTCTCCGCAGCAGTTTCTGGATGAACAGCCTTCAATAAACAAATCTACAGACAGGGAAGATCCAAATTAAGCTCATAATTGTGGATCCTAACTCTGTCTTTCTTTGTTTCTTGTTTGAGAGCTGGGGCTGTTGTTGGACCAGCATGGCTGGTGTTAAAGGTGGACCGTCAAACGGTCTTTTACTACATCACACAGCAGCGAGCAGCTTCTTTCATGGTTCATCATATTTTTAAATGAAAAGTACTGGTTGTAACTTTCCACAGTACAGAGTCTTCAGGCCTGGGCCTGGATGTTGTCCCAGACTCGGACGACGTCGGCCCAGTCGTTCAGGACTTCGATCAGGTTTGAGGCTTCCTCCAGCTGGTTCTGGTCGAGAGACGCCATGTTCTGGGCGACATACTCCAAGCTGGCAGATACGACCCGCATGCCAAAGCCTTCCAGGGAGTTCTGCACCTTCCTCAGATCTGTGATCTCGCAGATGAACTGAAAACAGGGAGAAGGAGACGGTTACTAAAACTGCCAGGGTGCTAAGGATCCAACAGGTTTGATTTTTATATTGTACAATTTATAAATCTTCCAAACGAATGCCATTTCTGTGACTACATCTACACCGCGGTCCTTAATACCAATTTATTTTGCTCAAATCTGTTATTTTTGTCTCGCTGTACATTTTTGAAAGTGACTCATATTTGAACTGAGTTTGAAATGTACAGTAGATGAATTAACCTGAGTAGGTGGAGAAGGGGTAGGATAAAATAGGTGTACACTTCCTCCTACTCCTTTTCCAACATGTAACAAATAATCTGATGCCTACGGAGATCTGTTCACCGAGTCTGTTGTGTGGGTTTGTTGACCACTTCAGATTATTGGCAATGGCCTAAGTTATATCCTGCTTATTTACATAAATCATCATTCAAATCCACCCTGAGACAAGACAGGTGTACAAATAAAACACCACAGTTGTCTCGTGAGTGAGCTTGGCCAATCTATTCAAACACTGGTGGACTGACGGGAGAGAGACAGAATCCGCATGAATCTCCATTTTACCATCCGGACTCACGTCGAGGCTGCATATCATATGAAAAGTTGCCCAAATCGGAACTGAAAAAGGTGTCTGCCATGTGGTGTTTGTATTCACGCTATATGAAACCATCCAACGTGTGTCAAGTTTGAGAGAGGGCACAACTGAGGTGGTTTTTAAGTGCAAATTTAAATGCAGCCTTTTTCTCGCCCCTGCTGGGTTAAGGAGTCAGCCTGGCAGTGCCACACCCCTGGAGTAGCAAGGGGTCGAACGCCATATAATATTTCATTATTAATTTCAACCATTACAATGTACTACTACTACTACTACTGCGACTTTTGGCTGCTCCCGTTAGGGGTCGCCACAGCAGATCATCCGTTTCCATGTCTTCCTGTCCTCTGCATCTTCCTCTCTCACCACATCCATAAACCTCCTCTTTGGCCTCCCTCTTCTCCTCTTCCCTGGCAGCTCCATATTCAGCATCCTTCTCCCAATATACCCAGCATCTCTCCTCCACACATGTCCAAACCATCTCAATCTTGCCTCTCTTGCTTTGTCTCCAAACCGTCCAACCTGAGCGGTCCCTCTAATATACTGGTTCCTAATCCTGTCTTTCTTCATCACTCTCAGTGAAAATCTTAGCATCTTCAACTCTGCCACCTCCAGCTCCTCCTCCTGTCTTTTCATCAGTGCCACTGTCTCCAAACCATACAACATAGCTGGTCTCACTACCATCTTGTAAACCTTCCCTTTAACTCTTGCTGGGACCCTTCTGTCGCAAATCACTCCTGACACTCTTCTCCACCCACTCCACCCTGCCTGCACTCTCTTCCTCACCTCTCTCCTGCACTCCCCGTTACTTTGAACAGTTGACCCCAAGTATTTAAACTCGTACGCCTTCATCACCTCCACTCCTTGCATCCTGACCATTCCACTGTCCTCCCTCTCATTCACGCATATGTCTTCCATCTTGCTCCTACTGACTTTCATTCCTCTTCTCTCCAGTGCATACCTCCACCTCTCCAGGCTCTCCTCAACCTGCTCCCTACTCTCGCTACAAATCATAATGTCATCCGCAAACATCATAGTCCATGGAGACTCCTGCCTGATCTCGTCCGTCAGCCTGTCCATCAGCATTGCATTAAAATGTAGCACTACCAGAAGTGCTCATGATTTGGATGTTCAAGGATCAGCTGGTATCTCAAATTCACCAGTGATGGTCAAGCATGAAGAAGGATGCTTGTTCGTTTATAAGGTTCCAATCCTGAAGATTTACATGCAAATACCCAACATTTGTTTTGTCTTTAAACCTGCAAGACTGGATTCCCCTCCTCGTCCTCATCCTCCTTGACATCCTCAGCCCCAGACTCAATAGCCAGCTCCACCGCACGCTCCATGGAGATGTCCCCACCATATACCACCACCACTCCCTTCCTGCTGAAATTATGACGGGCACCATCTGCCAGCGCCCCCCTATGGACAAGCACAGAATTACAACTCTGTGAGATGGGGCAGAAGATGATGGCGGAGTTATACAGACAAGTAAGAGGTGGGTCAAGTTATCCACCAGGCTAGGATTGTTGTACGTTGGGTTTGCTACAGAGGGAATGAGACTCCAGAGAATTCTTCAAGTTTCAACCAAATAACTGAAAAATTAACCCCACCTACCTGCCACTTGCTGGCGGTAAAAACAAACCCAGTATCTTCTATTTAATCCTGATGTGAATGGTTTCATGTATAACACACACAGTTCAGCGCACACCCCACCCCGAAAAGGTCTTCCTCCAGGCTCTCCTCACCCGTTCTTGTTGAGCAGGCGCCTGATTTCCTGGTGGCTGCGATTTGTGCTGTCTGATAGAACCTCGATGATCAACACACAGCCCCCAGGACCCCGAGCCTCATAGGTCTGCTGAATTCCTGTTTTGGCTTTCTCCTGCACACACACACACACAAATAAACAAGCTGAGAGACACACAAAGATACATTCCCACAATCGGTAAGATGCACACACATTCATTCTTGCTTGTCATTCTTTCTCATACACATTCACTCAACCTCTCTCTCCCTCATGTGCCCCCCCCACACACACACATATTGAATATCTCAATGTGGCCACAAATGTGTCTGAAATGTATTTACTTGTTTTTCAGTGTGTGTGTGTGCTGGCGAAGTGTATCAGTCTGGCATTTTCCTGTGTGTCTGTGAAGAAGACAGTTCAGTATGTCATCTACTCACCGCTCCCCTTATTGCTGCCTCTATGGATGCTTTGGGCATGTTCTTGTTTCGGCACTGTTCCACTATATTGGCCAAGGCTACGTTGAACTCTGGATTGGAACCGCCCTCTGAGAGCCAAAGGCAAAGTTGCTTGAATTAAATGTACACCCACAGAACAGCTGATTCCACTGTGTTTCTTATTCTTCTTGTTATGGTTTCAAATTCCCCTTACCTTTCACGGCGATCCGGATCATCATCGCAAACTTGGCAAACATAATAGACCGGGCCGCATCTTTGGGTCCTTTTACGTGTTTGACCTTTGACCACTTGTTGTGACCCGCACATAGGTGGGTGCACAGCTGCAGTGACCTGACAGGGAGGGTACCCCACGTCGGGTTAGGGTATAAAGGTTGCAGGCTGGAGTGCATCAGACAGACTGGGCGGGTAAGAGAGGAAGAGGTTAAGGCAGCTCTCCGGGGGCAGAGGTTTAGCAGACCCCGGAGCAACACTCCCGCTGCCATCGCCCCTGAGGGGAAGAAAATCAAAATCACTCCACTGACAGTTGTTTGGCGCTGCACGTGCAGCAACAGGGTGCAAAATGCCAGTCCTATTTTAGCCTCTGCAAACGAACACCAGGAATGACAAGTAGCACACTTGTACTTTAACGCCACAGTGCTTGTAGTGCACAAATCCAAGTACTAAGTCACTAAGGTTAGCTTAGCCTAACTGACCGCTGTTATTCACCCACCACTAAGTCACTAAGGTTAGCTTAGCCTAACTGACCACTGCTATTCACCCACCACTAAGTCACTAAGGTTAGCTTAGCCGAACTGACCACTGTTATTCAACCACCACTAAGTCACTAAGGTTAGCTTAGCCTAACCGACCACTGTTATTCACCCACCACTAAGTCACTAAGGTTAGCTTAGCCTAACCGACCACTGTTATTCACCCACCACTAAGTCACTAAGGTTAGCTTAGCCTAACTGACCACTGTTATTCACCCACCACTAAGTCACTAAGGTTAGCTTAGCCTAACTGACCACTGTTATTCACCCACCACTAAGTCACTAAGGTTAGCTTAGCCTAACTGACCACTGTTATTCACCCACCACTAAGTCACTAAGGTTAGCTTAGCCTAACCGACCACTGTTATTCACCCACCATTAGGTCACTAAGGTTAGCTTAGCCTAACTGACCACTGTTATTCACCCACCACTAAGTCACTAAGGTTAGCTTAGCCTAACTGACCACTGTTATTCACCCACCACTAAGTCACTAAGGTTAGCTTAGCCTAACTGACCACTGTTATTCACCCACCACTAAGTCACTAAGGTTAGCTTAGCCTAACCGACCACTGTTATTCACCCACCACTAAGTCACTAAGGTTAGCTTAGCCTAACCGACCACTGTTATTCACCCACCACTAAGTCACTAAGGTTAGCTTAGCCTAACCGACCACTGTTATTCACCCACCATTAGGTCACTAAGGTTAGCTTAGCCTAACTGACCACTGTTATTCACCCACCACTAAGTCACTAAGGTTAGCTTAGCCTAACTGACCACTGTTATTCACCCACCACTAAGTCACTAAGGTTAGCTTAGCCTAACTGACCACTGTTATTCACCCACCACTCAGGTTGAGCCGACGTGTGAATTAACGTTGTTTCAAACGCATTCATCCACTTTACTACAGCACCTGTACTGGAGTATCAGTTCAGCCAGCAAGGTTAGCTTAGCCTACCTGGCCACTGCTATTGAGCCACCGCTCGGGGAACAACCATGACATTCAAGCTGTGTCCGCTGAGTCGACGTGTGGCTCTACAGACGAATGTATTTCCAGAACATTCGTTCATTCATCCGTGGGCGAAGACGGAGAGGGGAGACGAGCGGTTTCTGTGGCGAGACGTCTGATCTTCTGGGTAAACAGACCCCCGGCACGCCGCTGGCTGCCCTTGCGAGTCCGACACTTCCGGGTATCGAGAACGTCGAACGCGTCTTCCAAAATAAAAGCCCCGGCAACGCTCGTCAACTAGCGCGTTATTGTGGAGCCCACCGCTTTTCTTGGCACTCTGCCTCTGATTGGCCAGTACTCGTCGCCTCTGATTGGCCAGTACTCGTCGCCTCTGATTGGCCAGTACTCGTCGCCTCTGATTGGCCAGTACTCGTTGCCTCCCGTTGGTTGGATTGGTTAAGGTTAGGGTTAGGGCGGGGTTTAGGGTTAAGGTTAGCTAATCAGAGGCGGACCCAGCGCTACCAGGGATCCATAATAACGCGTCACTACCCGATCCATACCGGAAACTCCGTTTGTTCTAATTGCGACCTCAACCCCCCCCCCCAACTTTTTAAAATTTATTTATTTAATCACGTACAATTGTTTTTTTTTTACATTGCAACGATACAATGTCAGAGTTTCAGTACAGGGGAGGGTCAAAACGTAAAGAGTAATAATTATGGTCTAAATGTGAAACGATGCGAAACAGAGAAAATAAAAGGAATGAAATACAATAAACAAGGAAAGGTTGACGCAAAAATAAACGTATGAGGTCGATGATGAGATGATGATACTAAGAGCCACTTTGGTAGGAGTCTTCTAAGAAAAGAAGAAACAGAAATTGATTAGTTCATTTATCTAAGGTGTTTAATATTTATTCTAAGATGAGCGATGTTTTCACCGCCTGTTGGTCAGAAGTTATTTTGGTGAGGGACTTGAAAAATAATATCAGATCACTGTGAAATAAGCAGATGTGTAAAAACCCGGTCCAGAAAGTAAAAACACCTAACCGTGTCTTTACTCCACCCATATGCTAAACCATCAGATTGCGCTGACTAGTTTCCCAAATCAGCTGGTTTAATACGTGGATGGAGTAAAGACACGGTTAGGATTTTTTACTTTCTGGACTGGGTTTTTACACCGCTGGAAATAAGAGATTATTGGGCGTGGAGCCCATCACCTTGGATTTGTGAAGGGGAAAATTTACCACCTCAACCTCCACCTAACGCCAACCTTAACCACGCGCCGACTCGCGCCTGCGCGAGCCAGAAATAATAATATGCCACATGCGTAGAACGACATGGCACATGCCTAGCACGACATGGCACATGCGTAGAATGACATGGCACATGCCTAGCACGACATGGCACATGCGTAGCACGACATGGCACACGCCTAGCACGACATGGCACATGCCTACCACGACATGGCACATGCGTAGAACGACATGGCACACGCCTAGCACGACATGGCACATGCGTAGCACGACATGGCACACGCCTAGCACGACATGGCACATGCGTAGCACGACATGGCACATGCCTAGCACGACATGGCACACGCCTAGCACGACATGGCACATGCGTAGCACGACATGGCACACGCCTAGCACGACATGGCACATGCGTAGCACGACATGGCACACGCCTAGCACGACATGGCACATGCCTACCACGACATGGCACATGCGTAGAACGACATGGCACACGCCTAGCACGACATGGCACATGCGTAGCACGACATGGCACACGCCTAGCACGACATGGCACATGCGTAGCACGACATGGCACATGCCTAGCACGACATGGCACACGCCTAGCACGACATGGCACACGCCTAGCACGACATGGCACACGCCTAGCACGACATGGCACATGCGTAGAACGACATGACACATGCCTAGCACGACATGGCACATGCGTAGAACGACATGGCACACGCCTAGCACGACATGGCACATGCCTAGCACGACATGGCACATGCGTAGCACGACATGCCTAGAACAAATCGGGTTTCCGGCTGTGACGATGCTTGCAGCATTTTTAGGAATGGCCTCCATTACAACAGCAAACAGCAAGGTGTGGTCATGTTGATTAAGGGTGACACTGAACCGCTTCTTCCCCCTTGTCAGTCAACTTTAAATGACACAATTTCAGAGAGAACGTGCTTTTTATCCAGCCTTCAACAGAAGGATCACATCCCTCTTTCTGAGAGACATTGTCACTGCTCCACATGTTATCCATTACTGGGGAAGATTTGCCCCCAATATCCGCTGGGGAAAAGTTTGGACCTCGTCTTCAAGTTACTCGATCACAAACAAACCTCGAGATGTCTGTTTCACACTTCTCCATGGATGCTCTCCAACAAAACATGATTTGCAAAACAGTGAAAAGTGACATTGATGTGAACTACACTGTCTGTGGACTTGTTAGTGAAACGACCACACAGTTGCTTCGGAAGTGTCCTTGTGCTGTGACTTTACGGAGAGATTTTGCTCAATGCATTCGTTGTAACGTTCGAACAGCTGCAAATTCTAACAGAAAACCTTTATTCAAAAAAATATATATATATAAATGAAATGCAACAATATGTACAAACTATTCAGCACTCTACAAACCCCAAAGCCTTAAAAACTCCTGACGTGTGCAAACTACATAACTGTCTGAACTGCTGAACCTCTCTTTGTTTTATTTATTTTTTAATCCCTTTTCTTTCATTTTATATTTTATTTACCTCATAACCCCCTGGCGTGTATGTCTGTATATATCGGTGGTGATTGATTGATGTTGATTAATCTCGCAATTCATAAATAAAATTTGTAAAAAAAAATTTTTTTTAAACTTCCAACAACAACCGCAAGGCGGCGACAAACTCCACTTTTTTCGATGTACTGCATGCGTATACATAATTTTCCAGGCGATTTTCTCGTTATTAGTGTCAAAGTTTTAGAGTAAGACGATCTAATGTTGTATAATTCTTCCAGATGATTTCTGTACTTTGGTCGAGACTGTACTGGCAGTCTCCACCCCGATTCAAAAGTGCCGATAAACAACACAACCAAAAGTACTCTCTCCACAATAAAGGGTTGCTTAATACTTGCATCTGGGAAGCTGAACGATAACTCGAGTCTGTCTCAGAGTAAAACCAAGACGGGGACCAGTGGGGCAGCCCAGCAGAACCTAACGAGGAGCTGCTTTATGGGGCATCCCACGGGAGCCAGCTCCTCTCTCACAATCTGTAGAAGAGGTGAAGGAGGAGTTTTTCCCCCTCTCCCTCCCACAGCACACGTTACACCCAACACAACACATCACATCACATCACAACACATCACAACACATCACATCACCACAGCACAGCACACAGCAGCTCCTCTGCTCAGAGGGGGACAGAAATAACCCCAGGAGGACTGAAAAACCACTTCCCATTTGGACCATGCTTGATTAACAAATTGCAGATTTCCTCAGCAAACTCTTGAAAGTGCAGGGATTTTTTCAAGCCTCGTTTGAGACAGTTCCCCCTCCCCTGACGTCCGGTGTCCCGTCTGCAGCCAGCCCAGCCCAGCCCAGCCCAGCCCAGGCAGACAGGAGGCGACACGGGAGATCTCAGGAGCTCGGGTCAGAGCAGAACAAACTCCTTCACGACTCCCCGAGGAGGAGGAGGAGGAGGAGGAGGAGGAGGGCACCTTTGAAGGGGCTGCGTGGAAAGCTGGGAGCGGTGTCACCAGGAGCCATGTTATCTCCCGCGGGAATGAAAACTCTGGTTCTGCTCGGCCGTCTGCTGATAGTCGCTGCACTGGTGAGTGTTCACCCCCCCCCCCACCCCCCTCGTGCCCGGGTCATCTGGGTCTAGTGACTGGATGGTTGGATGGTTGGATGGCTGAAACAACGGTTCTGTCTTCACAGTGAACGTTGGTTAGCATGAATTCACCCAAACAAAAAATGGATTCTACTGAAATCATATCAACTAACACGTGCTACACAAAAAATTAGTTTCCCCCCCCCGTGTTTTGGTGGCGTTGTTACACAAGTTCAATGTGACAAAGTGTCCCTTTAGTATCACCGCTGTAATGCGGGTTCAGCGATGACCTGACGTGAAAAAACAAAAAACAAGACAGAAAATACCAGAGTGGTTTTCTATCGTCAGCGGTTTTACCGTACAGTCCATTTTCATACGGGTGGATTAGACCAGTGCTTCCCAACCCGGTCCTCGAGGACCCCCGATCCTGCAGATCGTCTTTGCAACCCTGAATGGGAACCTGTGCGTAGTAATTCAGCAGTGAATGTCAGAGTTTGCACACCTTGCATAATTAAGTGCTGTGAGATGACTGGTCGAGTAAGTACAAGCGGAGCTGCCTATGCAGGGTTACAATGAAAACCTGCAGGATTAGGGGGTCCCTCGAGGACTGGATTGAGAAGCACTGGATTATAGGATCCGGTGTCCTGTGATCTGCAAATCCTTCATTTACTCGTGTCGAGCGATCTCGGTTTTTCAGTTGTGGACTCGATTCGGAGACGCGTTCGAGAGCCCCTCTCGCGCGCTGGCGCCGCGGACACCGCGTGTGACGTGGGACGCGCGCGCGTGCCCTCGCCGGCTCGTGTTTGCCCGGGTTGACCGCGGTTCATGGTGTCCGACACACAAAGTGCACATCGCGGAAAATCGATACCGGCCGATGATTTAGGAGACGCCCCCCCCTCCCCCCCCCCTCGGTGACGCACGTAGGCCCCAGATTTACGGCTGGACGTTTCTCTTCTTCTTCTTCTTCTTCTTTTTTTAAAATTTTTTTGTTTTTTAAATTTAATGTTCCCGGGATTAACCTTGAACCTCACACACGCAGGAGGAATCCGGTCCGGGAGCGGCCTGTTTGTTCCGCAGAGTTCAGGGCGGACGCACGAACCCGAGGACGCACGAACCCGGGCGCGTGTTGGAGGCGCCCCGCTGCACGTGTTGACACAGACCCGGCTCGTTCGAGCACGGCGATGGCAGGGGGGGGGGGGACGTGACGTCATCGGTGTCGCGCTGGCATCGAGAGGCATTTTCAAACTAGAACGACCAAGACGGTCGTTATGGCCGTTTTGGATTTTTTCAAAGTTTAATAATTCTGTGGGGGGGGGGGAGGGGGGGGTACAGACCTGCCGCACCCTGAATTCTCCTAAAATTACATAGTGTAACGTGCACGGATAAGCAGACACGCTGGCCGCTTGCTGGCGGGTCTGACCCGTTAGTCAAGCGGTTAGCGATGCCTCCTGCGGTGCGGGCGATACGGGTTCGCGTCCCGGCCTTGGCACTTCCTGTGGTTTGCGTTGCCCCCCCCCCCCGAATTCGCTACAATATGTCCGCATTTAAAACGAGTTTTAGATCAACTGCACATAAAAACAGAGTTATGATGAGCGCTACCTAAAACGACCGCCAGCGGTCAAAACGACCGTCTCGTGATTTGCGCGTGATGGCGCGCGTCGTGTCAGTATTTGTGACGTGTGCTGGTCGCGTCATTTCCTTCGTGAAGTTCGTCGCTTTGTTCTAGAAACACACCAGCGTCCTCCAGTGCAGGGAAACGGTCTAAACTTGGTTTGAGATTGTGTCCAACATGTCTGGGTACAGGCGCCCCATGACCACCACCGACGCGTTGCAGTGTTTACAGGCGTTGGACGGCGGCCATTTTAAATTGTTTGAAAAAATAGTATTGGAAGTTGTTAAAATGTTAATATTGGTGTCAGATACTTTCTTAACAGACACACTAACATATGCCATCGCAACTGGGTATTTATCTCGACAGAATATAGAGTTTAAAAACCGTGGCGGTCAAAATGACCGCCCACGGCCGTTCTAGTAGATTTGAAGTTCCGGTCGTTGTTTGGGGCTGTTTCAATATTTATTTTCTGTTCTTTTTTTACATTTCACGTTTTATAGGCCTTGTTGCATGTATTAGATGAGCAATATGTGTTTTCCGTTTTGTAATATTTTCACTTTGTCAATTTTGCTGTTCAAGTTCGACCATGTCTCTCTGCAGTTTAAATAGTTTAAAAATAGCATTATAAGTTGTTAAAATGCTAATTTTGGTGTCAGTCGTTTCCTAACAGACATACTAACATGTGCGGTGCATTAATATCTCAGTTGGGTATTTATCTCGACAGAATATAGAGTTTAAAAACCGGCCGTCATTTTGACCGTCCTTGGTCGTTTTAGGTAGGAGTGAAATCCCGGTGCTGACGTTGCGGTGCACCAGTAAATAAGCCTCCCCGCTTACAGCTTGTAGGTCAAATGGAGCTTGTAGTTGAACAATGTTTAAGCTTAAATGCGTCCAGAAATAAGAGTTCATACTTGAAGGCCCAGCGTATCGTTTCATTTTAGAGGTTTGGATGTTCATTAATGGTTTAATGGGGGGGGGGGGAGTCCTGGTTTCTTCATGAGAAAAACATTTATGGTAACACTTTAGTATGGGGAACGTAGTCACCATTAATTAGGTGCTTATTAGCATGCAAATTAGCAACATATTGGCTCTTAATTGGTCATTATTACATACTCATTAATGCCTTATTCTGCATGGCCTTATTATACAACCAGTAAGCCATTAACTATGAGTTTTCCCTCTATAACCTCAGAAGTATTGCTTATTAGTAGTACCATCTCAATATGCTTTGCTTAGTATGGCCTTTATAAGGTGGTAGTACCACAAGAAGAGTTATTCTCCCTTACTAACACTTAATGAATAGGGTCTGTTCTTACATAACAACACACAAAACTACAAGTGTTCATAGTGTTAAATGACTGTAAATTAAGTTTTTGTTACTTAGAATATGTTCCCCATACTAAAGCGACATCTTGATCA